>NC_052149.1:131483335-131577103 GCF_902713615.1 Scyliorhinus canicula | reverse complement strand
ACCGGGGGAGAGAGAGACACAGACCGGGGAGAGAGAGACACACAGACCGGGGAGAGAGAGAGACACACAGACCGGGGAGAGAGAAAAGGACCGGGGAGAGAGAGACACACAGACCGGGGAGAGAGAGACACACAGACCGGGGAGAGAGAGACACACAGACCGGGGAGAGAGAGACACACAGACCGGGGAGAGAGACACACAGACCGGGGAGAGAGAGACACACAGACCGGGGAGAGAGAGACACACAGACCGGGGAGAGAGAGAGACACACAGACCGGGGAGAGAGAGACACACAGACCGGGGAGAGAGAGACACACAGACCGGGGAGAGAGAGACAACAGGACCGGGAGAGAGAGACACAGACCGGGGAGAGAGAGACACACAGACCGGGGAGAGAGAGACACAGACCGGGGAGAGAGAAAAGGACGGGGGAGAGAGACACAGACCGGGAGAGACACACAGACCGTGGAGAGAGAGACACGCAGACCGGGGAGAGAGAGAGACACGCAGACCGGGGAGAGAGAGAGACACGCAGACCGGGGAGAGAGAGAGACACGCAGACCGGGGAGAGAGAGACACGCAGACCGGGGAGAGAGAGACACACGCAGACCGGGGAGAGAGAGAGACACGCAGACCGGGGAGAGAGAGACACGCAGATCGGGGAGAGAGAGAGACACGCAGACCGGGGAGAGAGAGAGACACGCAGACCGGGGAGAGAGAGAGACACGCAGACCGGGGAGAGAGAGAGACACGCAGACCGGGGAGAGAGAGAGACACGCAGACCGGGGAGAGAGAGAGACACGCAGACCGGGGAGAGAGAGAGACACGCAGACCGGGGAGAGAGAGAGACACGCAGACCGGGGAGAGAGAGAGACACGCAGACCGGGGGAGAGAGAGAGAGACACACAGACGGGGGAGAGAGAGACACAGACCGGGAGAGAGAGACACAGACCGGGGAGAGAGAGAGACACGCAGAGGGAGGGAGAGAGACACAGACCGGGGAGAGAGAGACACACAGACCGGGGAGAGAGAGAGTGAGAGAGAGACACACAGACCGGGGAGAGAGAGAGAGAGAGAGTGAGAGAGAGACACACAGACCGGGGAGAAAGGGACACACAGACCGGGGAGAAAGGGACACACAGACCGGGGAGAGAGAGAGACACAGACCGGGGAGAGAGAGAGACACAGACCGGGGAGAGAGAGACACACAGACCGGGGAGAGAGAGAGAGACACAGACCGGGGAGAGAGAGAGACACACAGACCGGGGAGAGAGAGAGTGAGAGAGAGACACGGGTGAGAGAGAGAGAGAAAGACACCGAGGGAGAGAGAGAGAGTGACACCGGGGGGGGAGAGAGAGAGTGACACCGGGGGAGAGAGAGAGAGTGACACCGGGGGAGAGAGAGAGAGTGACACCGGGGGAGAGAGAGAGAGTGACACCGGGGGAGAGAGAGAGAGAGAGTGACACCGGGGAGAGAGAGAGAGTGACACGGGGGGAGAGAGAGAGAGTGACACCGGGGGAGAGAGAGAGAGTGACACCGGGGGGGAGAGAGAGAGAGACAGAGACACCGGGGGGGAGGAGGGAGAGAGAGACACCGGGGAGAGAGAGAGAGAGTGAGAGAGAGAGACACACAGACCGGGGAGAGAGAGTGAGAGAGAGACACACAGACCGGGGAGAAAGGGACACACAGACCGGGGAGAAAGGGACACACAGACCGGGGAGTGAGAGAGACACAGACCGGGGAGGAGAGAGAGACACACAGACCGGGGAGAGAGAGACACACAGACCGGGGAGAGAGAGAGACACAGACCGGGGAGAGAGAGAGACACACAGACCGGGGGAGAGAGAGAGTGAGAGAGAGACAGGGTGAGAGAGAGAGAGTGACACGGGGGGAGAGAGAGAGAGTGACACCGGGGAGAGAGAGAGAGTGACACCGGGGAGGAGAGAGAGAGTGACACCGGGGAGAGAGAGAGAGTGACACCGGGGGAGAGAGAGAGAGAGAGAGAGAGTCACCGGGAGAGAGAGAGAGAGACAGAGACACCGGGGGGGGGAGAGAGGGAGAGAGAGACTCCGGGGGGGAGAGAGAGAGAGACACCGTCCGGGGAGAGAGAGACACACACACCGGGGAGAGAGTGAGACACACACACGGGGAGAGAGTGAGACACACAGACCGGGGAGAGAGTGAGACACACAGACCGGGGAGAGAGAGACACACAGACCGGGGAGAGAGAGAGAGACACACAGACCGGGGAGAGAGAGACACACAGACCGGGGAGCGAGAGAGACAGAGGGGAGAGAGAGACACACAGACCGGGGAGAGAGAGAGACACAGACCGGGGAGAGAGACACACAGACGGGGAGGAGAGAGACACAGACCGGGAGAGAGAGACACAGACCGGGGAGAGAGAGACACAGACCGGGGAGAGAGAGACACAGACCGGGGAGAGAGAGAAGCAGACCGGGGAGAGAGAGACACAGACCGGGGAGAGAGAGACACAGACCGGGGAGAGAGACACAGCGGGGAGAGAGAGACACAGACCGGGGAGAGAGAGAGACACAGACCGGGGAGAGAGAGAGACACACAGACCGGGGAGAGAGAGACACACAGACCGGGGAGAGAGAGACACACACACCGGAGAGAGAGAGAGACTCACAGACCGGGGGTAGAGAGAGAGACAGACACCCACACCGGAGAGAGAGAGACACACACACACACCGGAGAAAGAGAGAGACACAGACTCCGGCGAGAGAGAGAGAGAGACACACATACTGGGGGGAGAGAGAGAGACACACACACACTGGGGGAGGGAGAGAGAGATACACACTCACACTGGGGGGAGAGAGAGAGACGCACACACACACCGGAGAGAGAGACACACACACACACACACTGGGGGGGAGAGAGAGAGACACAGACGGGGAGAGAGAGAGACACAGACGGGGAGAGAGAGAGACAGACCGGGGAGAGAGAGAGACACAGACCGGAGAGAGAGAGAGACACACACACCGGGGAGAGAGAGAGAGAGAGAGAGAGGACCAGAGGGAGAGAGAGAGAGACAGACCGGGGAGAGAGAGAGAGACACCCGCGGAGGGAGAGAGAGAGAGACAGACCGGGGAGAGAGAGAGAGAGAGACAGACCGGGGAGGGAGAGAGAGAGAGACAGACCGGGGAGAGAGAGAGAGACAGACGGGGAGAGCGAGAGAGAGACAGACCGGGGAGAGGGAGAGAGAGACGGGGAGAGAGAGAGAGACAGACGGGGAGGAGAGAGAGAGACAGATGGGGAGAGAGAGAGAGACAGACTGGGAGAGAGAGAGACAGGACCGGGGAGAGAGAGAGAGACAGACCGGGGAGAGAGAGAGAGACAGACCCGGGAGAGAGAGAGACAGAGACAGGGGGAGAGAGAGAGAGAGACAGACCGGGGAGAGAGAGGAGGGGAGAGAGAGAGAGACAGACCGGGGAGAGAGAGAGAGACAGACCGGGGAGAGAGAGAGAGACAGACCGGGAGAGAGAGAGAGACAGACCGGGGAGAGAGAGAGAGACAGACCGGGGAGAGAGAGAGAGACAGGACCGGGGGAGAGAGAGAGAGACAGACCGGGGAGAGAGAGAGAGACCGGGGAGAGAGAGAGAGACAGACGGGGAGAGAGAGAGAGACAGACCGGGGAGAGAGAGAGAGACAGACCGGGAGAGAGAGAGAGACAGACCGGGGGAGAGAGAGAGAGACAGACCGGGGAGAGAGAGAGAGACAGACCGGGGAGAGAGAGAGAGACAGACCGGGGAGAGAGACAGACCGGGAGAGAGAGACACACAGACCGGGGAGAGCGAGACACACAGACCGGGGAGAGAGAGAGACACACACCGGAGAGAGAGAGAGAGACACACTGACCGGAGAGAGAGAGAATCACACTGACCGGAGAGAGACACACTGACCGGAGAGAGACACACAGACCGGGGAGAGAGAGAGAGAGACTCTCAGACCGGGGGAGAGAGAGAGACAGACACACACACCGGAGAGAGAGAGACACACACACACCGGAGAAAGAGAGACACACAGACTCCAGAGAGAGAGAGACACACACACACTGGGGGAGAGAGATACACACTCACACTGGGGGGAGAGAGAGAGACGCACACACACATCGGAGAGAGAGAGAGACACACACACACACACACACCGGAGAGAGAGACACACGCACACACACGCACACACACGCACACACACGCACACACACGCACACACACGCACACACACGCACGCACACACACGCACACACACGCACACACACACACACACACACACACACACACACACACACACACACACACACACACACACACACACACACACACACACACCGGAGTGAGAAAGAGATACACACCAGGGAGGGAGGGTGATAGAGCGGAGACTCCGGCGAAGGAGAGACAGCAAGTGGGGAGAAATGAGTGCGCGGCAGCGGGGAGGGAGGAGACCAACCCCTGGGCGAGGGGTGTGGGGGGAGACAGCAGGGCGAGGGGAGGGCGGCTGTGAAGGGGGTGGGGTGGGGGCTGTGGTGCAGGGGATACGTTGGGGGCAGGGTGTGCCGGGAATGTGGAGTTTCCTGGGAGGCGGATACGATGATGCCCACTGGGGAGACAGAGATGGAGTGAGGCGCAGCATAGGGAAGCACGTCGGGTTGTAATGGAGAGACAGTCACCAGGAGAGCACGTGAGCACAACAGAGCAGCTAGGTGTGTGGTGGGGGATCCGGTTGGCCGAGGACCTGGGGGGGGGGGGGTGCCTGGGAAGTGGGAAGGCACTGGGCAGGGGGCCAGATACTAAGATAGGGCTGTAGGTGTTTTGGGATTGGTCTGTGGGATGTTGGAGAGGGTTGAGTGAGACTGGATGTGCTGTGAGGGCGGGGTGGTGACACGGGGAGAGGGTGTGTCGGTGGGTGTGAAGATGCTAAAGTAGGTTGCCGGAAAGGCCTGGTGGAGGGAGAAGGGAAGCTGGCAAGAGTGACAGACCCGGGGCTGCACAGTAGCATGGTGGTTAGCACTGTTGCTTCACAGCTCCAGGATCCCAGGTTCGATTCCTGGCTTGGATCACTGTCCGTGCGGAGCCTGCACGTTCTCCCCTTGTCTGCCTGGGTTTCCTCCGGCTGCTCCAGTTTCCTGCCACAGCCCAAAGATGTGCAGGTTAGGAGGATTGGCTGTGATAAATTGCCCTCAGTATCCAAAAAGGTTGGATGGGGTTACTGGGTTATGGGGATGGGGTGGAGGTGTGGACTTAAGTGGGGTGTTTTTTCGAAGGGCCGGTGCAGACTTGATGGGCCGAATGGTCTCCTTGTGCACTGCAAATTCTATGAGGGAGGCAGAGTCCCAGTGTGGGGGCAGAGAGTGAGGGGGTGATTGTCTCTTCACGGCTCTGATTCAGGGCAATGACTGACTCATTTTCCTCTTGTTTTTTCACAGCCCTATCTGTTTTGAGATGATTGAGGAGGCACATATGACAAAATGTGGTCACAGTTTTTGGTACGTGCCACTTGTTGCTTCATCATACGGTCGGTTGTCAGTAATTTAAGAACTGAAGAACTGCCAGATTTTGTTTGTCTTAAAAATACAGGGAGGAAGTTATTGTAAGAAATTGCCACCATAATGGCTGAGTTAATTAAAGTTAATCAGTAATGTTATAGCTGGTGATTCTGTTATTGCTGACGTAGAGACTCAACAAGTTACAGTTGTTGTTTATTCAATCATATAAAAGTGAATGTGGGGGATGCAACACCGGGTTCAGTGTTTGTTTAATGGGTACGGGATTGAATCCTCTAACTTATTGCCTGGTTTTTCTCCAGCTATAAATGCATTCGACAGAGCCTGGAGGTCAGTAATCGGTGCCCCAAGTGCAACTATGTGATTGATAATGTTGATCAACTGTACCCAAACTTTCTTGGTAAGTCTCTGGTTGTGAGAGTGGCAGTAGTAAGACATTCTGGACAAAAAAAGCAGTAAAGGGAGCTTTTGTCTACAGTTCAAGCTACATCTACAAAGAACAGACAGGAATACATGGGTGCCATTGCAACCCTCGGAGCCTTGCCTAAAGATGGAAGGGTGCATCCATCTTCACATGAGTTTGAGCAGTTTTAATCCTGTGGACAAAACCGTTCATAGTAGTAACTGGAAATCCAGGGCGGGATTCTCTGATCCTGAGGCTAAGTGTTGACGCCGTCAGAAACACCGTTGCCAGGATCAGCAATTCTGGCCCCGATGGGGCCAGCAGGGCGCTGGAGCGGTTCAGCTGCTGATCCGGCTGTGGAATGGGCACCGGGGGATGCTCAGCGGGTGTGCTGCGAACGCGCGCATGCACAGTTCCACCGGCGCGATTTCCGCGCGTATGCGGTGTCTCCCTTGTCCGCGCCGGGCCCGACCCAACATGGCGCAGGAGTACAGGTGCCGGCGCCTAAGAAAGGAGACCGGGAGACAGAGTCCAGCCCACCGATCAGTGGGTCCTGATCTCAGGCCAGGCCACATTGGAGGCCCTCCCACAGGCCACCCCCAGACCCTTCAACGCGGAGGTCCCACCGGCTCAGAGCAGGTTAGAATGTCGCCGGCGGGACTCTTTTTTTACGGCCGCTCGGTCCTTCGAGGCCACAGAGTCACAGGGGGGCCTGCGTAGAGTGGCCCCCAACTGGCGCCACACCAGCCCCAATGGCGCCGTGGCGCGATTCGCACAGTCCACCGGCGATTCTCTGACCCGGCGTGGGGTCGGATAATCCCGCCCCCAGAGACTGTGCAGTACAATAATCTGCCATGCTCCAAGTGAAGATGCTTTATGTAGTCAGTCAAATGGAATTCCAACATCAAGGCTTCAGCCTTGTTTGAAGCAGAGTGTCATGCTGATCATAGAATCAGAGAAAAGTTACGGCATAGAAGGAGGTCATTTGGCCCATCTTATCCATGCCAGCCCCAGAACAGTCGGGTGCCCTTTCTAATACATCTCACCTTCCTGCACCTGGTCCATAGCCCTTTAGCTTAGAGCACTTAATGTGCAGATCCAGCAGCAAATTCCAGACTCCCACTCACTACCCTCTACATTAAAAAAAAAAAATTTTTTCCTCCTGCCCCCTCCACACCTTCTACCACTTGTCTTGAATCTATGTCCCCTGGTTCTAGAATTCTCCATCAAGGGAAACAATTTTATCCTGCCCACCCTTCTCCTCATAAGTTTGTACATAATTTAAGCCACTCCACAGCCTTCTTTATTCCGAGGAAAATAAACCCAATCTCTCCTCATAACTATACTTTTTTAGTCCTGGCAACATTCTTGTAAACCTCCTCTGCACTCTCTCCAGAGCAATAATGCCCTTCCTGTAATGTGGTGACCAAACTGCTCAGAATATTCCAGTTGTGGTCTCACCAGTGTTTGAAATGATAATGAATGAAAATCGCCTATTGTCACAAGTAGGCTTCAAATGAAGTTATTGTGAAAAGCCCCTAGTCACCACATTCCGGCACCTGTTCAAGGAGGCTGGTACGGGAATCGAACCGTGCTGCTGGCCTGCCTGGGTCTGCTTTAAAAGCCAGCGATTTAGCCCTGTGCTAAACCAGTCCCTAGAGTTTTATACAATTCCAACATTATATCCTTACTTTTATATTCTATACCTCTGCCAATGAAGGAGAGCGTTCCATTTGCTTTCAACAACCTTGTCAACCTGAACTGCTGCCTTTAGGGACCTGTGTACCTGTACGGCAAGATCTCTCACTTCATAGTATATTATATTCCCATAGTATAGAAATTCCCATTTATTATGAACTCCCTACAACTGTTCGACCTCCCTAAATGCATGACCTCACACTTCTCTGTGTTCAATTACATCTGCCACTTTACCGGCCCCTCCACCAATCCATCTGTATCATTTTGGAGATTATAGCTATCCACTACACTGTCCACCAGTCGGTCAATCTTTGTGTTGCATGCAGATTTCTCAATCATATTCCCCACGTTCACGTCCAAATTATTAATATACAACACAAACAGTAAGGGTCACAACACCGAGCCTGTGGAGCAGCACGGTAGCATTGTGGATAGCACAATTGCTTCACAGCTCCAGGGTCCCAGGTTCGATTCCGACTTGGGTCTGTGCGGAGTCTGCACATCCTCCCCTTAGTGTCCAAAATTGCCCTTAGTGTTGGGTTGGGTTACTGAGTTATGGGGAGAGGGTGGAGGTGTTGACCTTGGGTAGGGTGCTCTTTCCAAGAGCCGGTGCAGACTCGATGGGCTGAATGGCCTCCTACACTGTAAATTCTATGATAAACACCACTTGAAACAACTTTCCAATTGCAAGGGCAGCTGTCGACCATTACCCTTTTTTTTCCTGTTACTTGATCCAGTTTGCCACATTGCCCTGTTACCAATGGGCGGTCGCTTACTTTTTAAAAAAAAAAAATCTTTTTAGTGACGTTTTCAAAATTATATACGTTGCCATTCATTTTAAATTATTGTACAGTGTCAAATGTTTCTTCTTAGGTTTCTCTATTTACAGTCTGTTGCCGTCCAGCTCGGCGTACAATCCTTCCTCCCCTTGCCCCCAGCTCCCCCCCCCCCCCCGACCTCCCTTCCCCCCCTTCTTCACTGCTGCCCCATTCTTTCTTGCTGGGCTTTGCTACCTTATCTTGCTCCCTCCCCCAGTCCTCCCTTGCTTTCCTCTTTCTATCTTGTCCTGGCTACTTCTCCCTGGCTACTGGCTATTTATTTATTCATGTGTTGGCCACAAACAGGTCTCGGAACAGTCGGGCGAATAGCTCCCATGTTTTGTGTAATCCCTCTTTCGACCCACGGATGGTGAATTTGATTTTCTCCATTTGGAGAAATTCTGGTCGATCAGACAGCCAGTCTGCATCTTTAGGTGGTGCTGCTGATTGCCAACCGAGCAGCGTTCCACAGCGGGCGATCAGGGAGGCAAAGGCAAGGGCGTCCATCAGGCGCCCTCCTCCCCATGAATAGATCTGGCTGGTATACCCTGAAGACTGCCACTTACGAGCATGACTCCACCCTCATCCCCAGCTCTCGAGGTTGCCTCGAAGAAGGCTGTCCAGCACCCAATAAGTATGGGGCAAAACCAGAACATGTGGGTGTGTTTGGCACTGTTCACATCTATCCTCCACCTCCGGGAAGAACCTGTTCATTCGGGTTCTGGTCAAGTGGGCTCTATGTACCACTTTCAGCTGCGTTATGTTGAGCCTAGCGCATGTGGAGGTAGAGTTGGCCCTGTGCAGTGCTTCGTTCCAGAGTCCCCATCCTATTTTGAACCCCAAGTCTTCCTTCCGTTTCCTCCTTGTCGTGTCCAGTTCGGTGTCGGCCCTCTCTAGCAGTCGTTCATACACGTCACTACAGTTCCCTCTGCCTAGGATGTCTGCAGCTCTTCTAATAGTGTCTGTAGTAGTGGTCGCGGTATGTCCTTGTCTCCTTCCTTAGGAAGTTTTTAAGCTGCAGATATCTGAGTTTGTTGCCTTTAGCTAGTTGGAATCTCTGTGTCAGTTCTTCCAGTGTTGTGACCCTACCGTCAGTGTCCCTGACTGTCAACGTCTCCCCCCCCCCCCCCCCCCCCCCCCCCCCCCCCCCCCCCCCGTCCTGTCTCCATATTTTGAAGATGGCGTCAGTGAGTGCTTGTGTGAACCTGTGGATATTGCCGACTTTGTCGGACATTTTGGTCAGCCCGAATTGCTGCCGTAGTTGGTTCCACGTCTGGAGGGTGGCTATTACTACTGGGCTGCTAGTGTGTTTCTTAGGCGGGGTTGTGAGTGCCGCCGAGGCGAGGGCCCAGAGAGAGGCCCCCTTGCAGGAGGCCTCCTCTGCGTACACCCTCAGCTTCTGGCTCTTTGTGCATCCCATCACTCTTTCCGCTGTTGCTACCCGGTTGTTGAATTTAAGGTTTGCGAGGGCAAGCCCTCCCCTGGATTTTATTTTCTGTAGGACCTTCATTGCGATCCTAGCATTCTTTCCCCCCCCCATACAAATGCCATTATTAATTTGGGCTTTCACTTTCTTGACCAATCTGCCATGTGGGACTGGTCAAGAAAGTGAAAGGCATGGGACTTTGTCACATGTCCATGTACACCACATCCACTGAACTACCTTCATCAACCTTTCTTGTCACTTCCTCAAGATCTACAAGTGCTGCTCAGACTGAAACCGAGGAACTTTGTTGTACTGAGGGTGTGGGCAGTTTAAAAGCAATTGTACAGCCTCTAATTTGTGATATACGTGATCTGGGGATGTTTTACGGGGGGTGAAGTGAGTTTTGTTTTGTATTTAACTTATGCATTACCCTGTGATTATTTGATGTGATAATGTAGTGGGGAGTTTTCTCTCTTCATTTCTTTGATGAGGTGCAGCTGTTGCTGGCAAGGCCACCATTATTGCCCATCCCTAATTGCCCTGAGCTTCCTCATGAACTGCTGCAATTCACATGATATAGATCCACCTACAGTGATGTTGAGAATGGAGTTCCAGGATTTTGACCCAACTACAATGAAGGACAGTGATGAATTTCCAAGACAGGTTGGTGTGTGGCTTGGAGGAGAACTTGCAGTTTGTGGTGACCCCATGCGTTTGCTGCCTTTGTCCTTCCAAGTCATTGGTTTGAGCCTTGGTGAGATGCTGCAGTGCATCTGGTACATGGTACACACTGAAGCCACTGTACATTGGTGGCAGAGGGAGTGAATTTATTTATTTATTTTATTTTTTAAATTAAATTTCGAGTACCCAATTTATTTTTTCCAATTAAGGAGAAATTTAGCGTGGCTAATCCACCTATCCTGCACACCTTTGGGTGTGGGGGCGAAACCCATGCAAACATGGCGAGATTGTGCAAACTCCACACGGTCAGTGACCCAGAGCCGGGATCGAATCCGGGGCCTCGGCGCCGTGAGGCAGCAGAGCTAACCACTGCACCACCGTGCTGCCCAGAGGGAGTGAATTTATATGGTGGTGGGTCGGGTGCTGATCATATGAGTGCAAGTTGGTTTGCCTTGGATGGTGTTGACTATTGGAGCTACGTTCATGCAGGCAAGTGGAATGTTGTATCTGTAAAATCTCAGGTACTTTGATCAAAACCTTTACCCAGATGTCTTTATGGACGAGGCAAACGAAAGACTACACTAGTGTATTAATCAAACAACTTCATTGAACAAACAGTAAAAATCAGTTACCCTTAAATTAGCTCCAAATATTACGAAAAGGTCCCAAGATTCTTAATACTACCCGTCCCAATTAACTCAGTCATGCTGCGGGTCCGATTCTTTGAGTCTCGATTTTAAAGAACAGTGCAGCAAAGGAATAGGCCCTTCGCCGGCGATCATAATGCCTGACTAAACTAAAACCTTCTGCACTTCCAGAGTCCGTACCCCTCTATTCTCATCCTATTCGTCCTGGCATTCACCACCTGTGTATAAAAAAAAAAGAAAAAAATGTGCTCCGACATTTCCTCTAAACTTTGCCCCTCGCACCTTAATATGTTCCCTAGTTATTGACTTTTCCATTTTTGAAAAAATCTGGCTATTCACTCATTGCCACTCATAATTCTGTAGACTTTTATTAGATTCCCCCAACCTCCGTCATTCCAGTGAGAACAAAAGAATCTATTCAGCCTCTCCTCATAACTAATGCCCTCCATACCAGGTAACATTCTGGTAAACGTCTGTACTCTCTCCAAAGCCTCCACGTCCTTCTAGTAGTGTAGTGACCAAAATTGTACACTCTATCCTAAATGTGGCTCAACCAAGGTTCTGTACAGCTGCAGCATAACTTGCCAATTTTTATACTCAGTGCCCAGACCAATGAAGGCAAGCATGCCATTTGCCTTCTTGACTACCTTCTCCACCTGCCACCTTGTCACATGTGGACCTGTACCCCCAGGTCTCTCTGCCTGTAAAACTCTGAAGAGTTCTGTGTAATTCCCACCTGTATTAGACCTTCTAAATGCATTACTTCTCATTTGTCCAGATTAAACTCCATCTGCCATTTCTCCGCCCAAGTCTCCAACCGATCTAAATCCTGTTGTCTCTGTGACAATCCTCTTCACCATCCGCAACTCCACCAACCTTTGTGTCGACTGCAAACTTACTAATCAGACCAGCTACGTTTTCCTCCAAATTTTTTATATATACTATGAACAACAAAGGTTCCAGCACTGATTCCTGCAGAACAGTACTTGGGCAGCACAGTAGCATTGTGGATAGCACAATTGCTTCACAACTCCAGGGTCCCAGGTTCGATTCCAGCTTGGGTCACTGTCTGTGCTGAGTCTGCACATCCTCCCCGTGTGTGCGTGGGTTTCCTTCTGGTGCTTCGGTTTCCTCCCACAGTCCAAAGATGTGCAGGTTAGATGGATTGGCCATGATAAATTGCCCTTAGTGTTGGGTGGGGTTACTGGGTTATGGGGATAGGGTGGACGTGTTGACCTTGGGTAGGGTGCTCTTTCCATGTTGCTTTGATGTCGAAGACATTCACAGCTCATCTCTTCAGTTCAGCTCTTTTTGTCCATAGAACATAGAACATTACAGCGCAGTACAGGCCCTTCGGCCCTCGACGTTGCGCCGACCTGTGAAACCCCTCTAAAGCCCATCTACACTATTCCCTTATCGTCCATATGCCTATCCAATGACCATTTGAATGCGTTTAGTGTTGGCGAGTCCACTGCTTTTGCAGGCAGGGCATTCCACGCCCTTACTACTCTCTGAGTAAAGAACCTACCTCTGACATCTGTCCTATATCTATCTCCCCTCAATTTAAAGCTATGTCCCCTCGGGCTGGACATCACCATCCGAGGAAAAAGGCTCTCACTGTCCACCCTATCTTAGAACAGTACAGCACAGAACAGGCCCTTCGGCCCTCGATGTTGTGCCGAGCAATGATCACCCTACTTAAACCCACATACCCGTAACCCGACAATCCCCCCATTAACATTACACTACGGGCAATTTAGCATGGCCAATCCACCTAACCCGCACATCTTTGGACTGTGGGAGGAAACCGGAGCACCCGGAGGAAACCCACGCACACACGGGGAGGACGTGCAGACTCCACACAGACAGTGACCCAGCCGGGAATCGAACCTGGGACCCTGGAGCTGTGAAGCATTGATGCTAACCACCATGCTACCGTGAGGCCTATCTAATCCTTGTGGTGATCGTAGATTGACTAGATACAATACAACTGAGCAAACACTAGAGGGAGCACGGGAGAGCTATAAATACACCGGGACAGGAAGTGAGGACACACTTCACGGAAGGCAGAACTCGTAGCAGGACACAGACACACAAGCAGGTAGCATTTGAGGTAGCCGTATGTTAAGCTCTGAAGAGAGAACGAATTCACAATAAAGCATCTTCTCCGCATTTGAGACTACGAGCTTTATTAAGACACGAGGAACAACACATGGTACCAGCAGTGGCTTCAGATGCTTACTACAGGACAACTCAGCTGCAGACACAGAAAGAACAAAATGGCATGGAAATCTCCTACTGGACATTCGACTTGGGAAGACATCGCTGATGGGAGGATGTGCCTTGGATACCCACTTCAGCTGGACACGACTGGCAATGTAAGAAATGTCTGGAAAATGTTTAAACAATGGTTCGATTTAGGTATCATAGCTAATGATGCAGCAGCAGCCTCAGACGAAATTAAAATAGCAATGCTCATCGAAGGACATGAAGCTAGGAAAGTTTATAATGGATTTAAATACTCAAAAGGTGAAGACAGAAACAGCTTACAAACAATACTAAACAAATTTGAAGAGTACTGTAAGGAATTTGAACAGCACTGTATGCTCAGAGGCCAAACTGCACAGAGACTGAGTGATGCAAAACTTAAAAAATCAGGAAAAGAACAAGAAATCGCGAGTAAAAAGTACAGATCAAAAAGAAGAAATAACATGAATTTTTCACAAAGCCAAAACGCTGAAATCCAGTCCAGATCGAAAAGAAAAGGTAACTTACAACTTTCAGAAAGAAAAAAACGCTGAAATCCGCGATAAAATGGCGTCCGACCACATTTTGCAGTCTTGGGGACACAAAGAACTACAAATTGCGTCTGCGCATGCGCCGGAACCTGAAGCCGCGCATGCGCAGTTCCAACCATCCGTTCAACATTCTGCGCATGCGCCCGCCGCGCATGCGCAGTGTAAAAAGGTTAGTGGTGCCGATCGTTATTGCGCATGCGCGCACTCAAAAAGTTTTGGTCGCGGATCGTTATGCGCATGCGCAAGCCGCGCATGCGCAAGCGCAAGCCGCGCATGCGCAATGGACACAAAACCGCACAGTGAAGGAAGGCCGATTTGCGCATGCCCAATTCATTCCTACGCGTGACGTCATGACGTCTGAGCATCCCGACCACGCCCACTTAAAAGGGAAATGCCCGAAAATTGAAAACAAGATACTTAAAGTGGTAAAACCAATATTTCTTGCCTCAGAACACAGAAAAACGCCTGAACTTAAACCAGCAGTTGAAAATAACTTGCACAACACCCTGGAAAAAGCAGTCTGCACCACCCAAAGTGAAGAGAACAAAAAGAATTCCGAAACAACAAAAGATGATTTGTTTTTCGAAGATTACTACTCAGACATGGCTGAGTTAGTCGGATATGCTAATCACAGCATCAGCGACACGGTCGCAAAGTTCAACACGAATCAACTCGTTGTAGATGAATCCAACCAAGATGATTTGGTTTTCGAAGAATACTACTCAGACATGGCTGAGTTAGTCGGATATGCTAATCACAGCATCAGCGACACGGTTGCAAAGTTCAACACGAATCAACTCGTGGTAGAAGAATCCAACCAAGATGATTTGGTTTTCAAAGAATACTACTCAGACATGGCTGAGTTATTCGGATATGCTGATCACAGCATCAGCGACACGGTCGTAAAGCTCAACACGAATCTACTCGTGGTAGATGAATCCAACACCATGATGCCATGGCAGCTCGTCAATACGTTGGATGACAGCAATACCCAAGACGAAGACGACGCCACACAGAGAGCACAGAACGACTCCACAGAGCGAGCGATGACAGGCTCCACAGTGCGAGTGATGAAAGACTCCAAAAGGGATGCAAGCAAACACTCCCTGGCGAACACCATGCATGAACAAGACCATGAAGGTAAACCCGCTGTATCTGAGCAACCGCAAGCAGACTATGAAAGTCTACCAAGCTCACATGAACAAGAAGAAGACAATGTACATCTACCCACTGACACCATGCATGAACAAGACCATGAAGGTCAACCCGCCGTATCTGAGCAACCACAAGCAGACTATGAAAGTCTACCAAGCTCACATGAACAAGAAGAAGACAATGTACCTCTACCCACTGCATGCGAAAACAGTGACAAGGTGATCACACTCGACGTACAGGATCACAGCGAGACTGACAGTTCTCAGCTTGTCTGTACAGGGTACACGGAGGGAGAATTCAGAATATCCAATTCACCGAAAAGCATGTCTTTCGGGACTGTGGGAGGAAACCGGAGCACCCGGAGGAAACCCACACAGACACAAGGAGAACGTGCAGACTCTACACAGACAGCTGGGAATCGAACCTGGGACCCTGGAGCTGTGAAGCAACAGTGCTACCCACTGTGCTAACGTGCAGCCCACTCTGGACCTCCCGGCAGCGAAGACTCCATGCAGCAGAGATGGAAGGAAGCGGTGTGCAAGACCCACCTTCGCAATGAAGGCAGGACATGCCTCACAGAATCACAGAATAATATTGCGCAGAAGAGGCCCTTCATCCCATCGAGTCTGCACCGACACATGAAACAAACCTGGCCTGTCTACCTAACCCCATTTGCCAGCACTTTGCCCATAGCCTTGAATTATGACCTGCCAAGTGCTCATCCAGATACTTTTTAAAGGATGTGAGGCAACCCTCAGGTAGTGCATTGCAGATGGCCACCACCCTCTGGATAAAAAGGTTTTCCCTCAAATCCTCTTTAAAGGTAGCACAGTGGTTAGCACTGTGGCTTCACAACTCCAGGGTCCCAGGTTCGATTCCCGGCTTGGGTCACTGTCTGTGTGTTCTCCCCGTGTCTGCATGGGTTTCCTCTGGGTGCTCCGGTTTCCTCCCACAGTCCAAAGATGTGCAGGTTAGGTGGATTGGCCATGATAAATTGCCCCTTAGTGTCCAAAATGGTTAGGAAGGGTTATGGTGATGGGGTGGAGTTGTGTGCTTAGGTGGGATGGTCTTTCCAAGGGTTGGTGCAGAGTCGATGGGCCGAATGGCCTCCTTGTGCACTGTAAATTCTATGTTCAACCTCCTGACCCTAACCTTGAACTTTGTGTCAGCTCGTAACTGACCCTTCAACAAAGGGGAACAGCAGCTCCCTATCCGCCCTATCTATACCCCGTATAATCTTGTATAACTCGATCAGATCACCCCAAAGTCTTCTCTGCTCCAGAGAAAACAACCCAAACCTATCCAACCTCTCTTCATAACTAAAATGTTCCATCCCAGACAATAACCTGGTGAATCACCTCTGCACCCCTCCAGTGCAATTACATCCTTCTTATAATGTGGCGACCAGAATTGCACAGTATTCCAGCTGTGGCCTCACCAAATATCTATACAACACCAACATTACCTCCCTCTTTTTGTAATCTATGCCTCGATTGGTAAAAGGCAAGTGTCCCATATGCCTTTTTCACCACCCTATTAACCTGCCCATCGGCTTTCAGAGATCTATGGACAAACACTCCATGGTCCTTTCGGTAATTGCAACTTCCCAGTGTCAGGCATTTATTGAATACTTCCTTGTCATATTACTCCTTCCAAAGTGTATCACCTCACGCTTCTCAGGATTAAAATCCATCTGCCACTTTTCTGCCCATTTGACCATCCCGTCTATATCTTCCTGTAACCCAAGACACTCAACCTCACTGTTAACCACACGGCCAATCTTTGTGTCATCCACAAAGTTACTGTCCCTACCCCCCACATAGTCATCTATGTTGTTTATATAAATGACAAATAATAGGGGACCCAGCACAGATCTCTGTGATACACCACTGGATGCTGACTTCCAGTCACTAAAGCAGTCTGACATAACCCTCTGCTTCCTACAGCTAAGCCAATTTTGAATCCAGAATCGCACAATACCTAGACAAGTTTGTATTGTGCCAGGTCGATGCCAGTGTTGCAGCTGTACTGGAACAGTTTGGCTAGGGTAGCTGTTGATTCTGGACTCTGATTGCTGGATTATTGTCAGGCCCATAGCCGTTGCAGCATCCGGTGCCTTCAGCCACTTCTTGATATCACAGACTGACTGTTCTACTGCGGACTAGGAGGAGGCCGGAATAGATCATCAATTTATTTTTAATCATTTATGTGATGTGGATGTTGCTGGGCCAGCAATTCCTGCCCATCCCTAATTACCCTTGAATTTGGCTTGCTAGGCCATTTCAAAGGGCAGTTAAGAGTTGCTGTGACGAGAGTTGCACAATTCCTAATAAACTGGCATTTAGAACAAAGAACAATACAGTGAAGGAACATGCCCTTCGGCACTCCAAGCCTGTGCAGGTCCTGATACCACCCGTGGCCAAAACCCTCAGCAGTTCATCGTGCTGTATCCTATCCTATCCATGTATTTGTTGAGATGCCTTTTGAACACCGTTAATGTATCTGCTTCCACATCCTCCCCTGGCAGCGCGTTCCAGGCACTCACCACCCTCTGTGTTTAAAAAAAAAAAAACCTGCCTCGCACATCTCCTCTAAAATTTGCCCCAAAGACCTTAAACTTATGCCTGGTAGTGACTGACCCCTCCACCCTGGGAAAGAGTACTTGCCCATCCACTCTATCCATGCCCCTCATAATCTAGAACTCTTTCAGGGCACCCCTTAATGACTGCCTCCAACAAGAGAGAATCTAATCATCACCCCTTGACATTCGTTGGCATTATCATTTCTGAATCCACTACTGTCAACATCCTGGAGGTTACCATTGACCAGAAACTGAACTGGATTAGCCATATAAATACTGTGGCTGCAAGAGCACGTCAAAGGCTAGAAATCCTAAGGCGAGTAATTCACCTCCTGACTCTCCAAAGCCCATTCACCAATGCACAAGTCAGGAGTGTGATGGTATACTCTCCACTTATTTGTATGAGTGCAGTTCCAACAACAGTCAAAAAGCTTTAAGGGGATGCAGTTGTGTACTGGAATGTCACTGGACTCTTAACCCAGAAACTCGGGGTAATGCCCCGGCAGAAATTTGATTTCAATAAAAATCTGGAATTAAAAGTCTTAACGATGGCCATGAAACCATTGCCAATTGTTGTAAAAACCCATTTAGCTCACTAATGCCTTTTAAAGAAGGAAATCTGCCTTCCTTATCTGGTCTAGCCTACATGTGATTCCAAACTTTCAATAATGTAATAATAATTATTTATTGTCACAAGTAGGCTTCAATGAAGTTACTGTGAAAAGTCCCTTGTCGCCACATTCCGGCGCCTGTTCGGGGAGGCTGGTATGTGTTTGAATCAATGGCAATAAGGAATGGGTAACACATGCTGGTCCAGCCAGCGTATGAAAAACAAATCGCCGTCGCTTCACTGTTGTTGGGCCAAAGACCTGGAACTCCCTCCCTAACAGCACTGGGGATGTACCTACACCACATGGACTGCAGCGGTTCAAGAAGGCAGCTTGCCATCATCGTCTCAAGGGCAACTTGGGATGGGCATTAAATACTGTGAATGAATTGAAAAAAACTATACAGCCCCTCTTCCATAGAATCCGTAAAATGCAGTAGTCTGCCATTTGGCTTATCAAGTCTGCATAGACCCTCCGAAAGAGCACTCTACCTAGGCCCACTCACCTGCCCTATCCCCATACCTGTGCATTGATCATGGCCAATCCACGAAACCACATCTTTGAGCTGAGAGAGGAAACTGGAGCACCCGGAGGAAACAAACGCAGACACTGGGAAAACATGCAAACTCCACACACACACAGTCACCCAAGGCCAGAATCGAACCCGGGTCCCTGGAACTGAGAGGCTGCAGTGCTAACCATGCCACCCCTCTTCTGCCACCTCCTTCCTCTTCCCTGCTCCCTCTCCCCAACCCCATCTGGTAAGCCTTCTGTTCCACGGGGCCATGATCCACATTTAACCTGTTTTTTTGACAGTCTCCACCTCTCTCCTCACAGATAGGGATAGTACATTGTACCTGTTGGATAGGATCAATTTCTGTACAACCTCAATCTCTGTCTCATATGGGTACCCTTATTTTGTGACAGTCATGAACAGTTACACCAACCCAGTTCTGAAGGTCAATCTCTGTACAAGGTATGACTGAAATCTGGAGAAAACATTCCAGGTACCACTGCCCCCTCCCTGATGTTTCAGAGTCTCATCAACTCGCACCACAGTGTATTTTGAATGGGAGAAACTTGAGGTGGAGACATCACGTGTAGATGTGTTCACTTGACAGTGTTTCTGTCCACAACTATAATTCCATGGAACTCCAAGGTATTGCAGTTGTCAAGAAACCAGACAAGACCCCAATTGATGTTGGGATACCGGATGAGCAACCTGAACAATTTGCAATTTGTAAAACTGAGGAAAGGATGCTTCACCCCGGCGAGTGATACCACTGACAAATTGGGATCTTTTGGGTTAAATCAAACTTTATTTTTAACACGGTATTAACCACATTGATATCACTGCAATAGTTCTACAATTCACAATTAAACAGTTCTTAAAATAAAAGGAAACACTGTAACTTATGCCCTAAACCTTCCCTATAAATATTCTAACCAAGCAAATCCAATGCAGTTCAAATGCCACATATAAATAAAGTTAACAAAAACAGTTTACTTGCAGTCCTCTGTGTAGAGACATTTGGAGAGAGGCCCTTTAAAGAGCAGTTCCAGTACTCTCCTATCTTGTCAGACCATTCTGCTAACCTAACTGCAAATTATAGACAGACCTGGCTCCTCCGAATAATTACATCAAGATCTCCCATGACCTGCTTAGCTAGGACTAAATGCATCTCTTAAATTATATATACCCCAGAGAACCATCGAAAATACACTATTCCAATTGCCCTTTATCTGTAACCAAGTCAGTGGTTGGAGTGAATGATTACCTCACTCATACATTATGGATGCCTGGTCAGCTCTCAATAGTGGCTAAGAGACTGGACCAGATGCAAGTTTTAATGCAATGCTGAAGGATCGCTTCGTTCCAGGTGTGTTAATATAAGAAATAGGGCTCGGTTATTTTTTAAATAAACTTTATTAAAAGGAAGGAAAGAATATTTAACTTTATACTTCAGCTGTAACACTAACAGCTTGCATGTGGTTTCTTAATCTTGACATACTAGTTCCATTAACCATCACTTTAAATAACCGTGTCGCTCTCCTGCCACTTACACACACAGGCCAAGACAATAGAAAAAATAGAAAATAGAGAAATACAGCACAGAACAGGCCCTTTGGCCCACGATGTTGCGCCAAACTTTTGTCCTAGGTTAATCATAGAATTTTGGACACTAAGGGCAATTTTTCATGGCCAATCCACCCAACCTGCACATCTTTGGACTGTGGGAGGAAACCGGAGTACCTGGAGGAAACCCACGCGCACACGGGGAGGATGTGCAGACTCCACACAGACAGTGACCCAAGTCGAAATCGAACTTGGGACCCTGGAGCTGTGAAGCAATTGTGCTATCCACAATGCTACCGTGCTGCCCTTAAGAAGAAGTTAATCTACACTCCATTATTCTACCCTAATCCATGTACCTATCCAATAGCCGCTTGAAGGTCCCTAACGTTTCCGACTCAACTACTTCCACAGGCAGTGCATTCCATGCCCCCACTACTCTCTGGGTAAAGAACCTACCTCTGACATCCCCTCTATATCTTCCACCATTTATCTTAAATTTATATCCCCTTGTAATGGTGTGTTTCACCCGGGGAAAAAGTCTCTGACTGTCTACTCTATCTATTCCCCTGATCATCTTATAAACCTCTATCAAGTCGCCCCTCATCCTTCTCCGTTCTAATGAGAAAAGGCCTAGCACCCTCAACCTTTCCTCGTATGACCTACTCTCCATTCCAGGCAACATCCTGGTAAATCTCCTTTGCACCTTTTCCAAAGCTTCCACATCCTTCCTAAAATGAGGCGACCAGAACTGCACACAGTACTCCAAATGTGGCCTGACCAAGGTTTTGTACAGCTGCATCAGCACCTCACGGCTCTTAAATTAAATCCTTCTGCTAATGAACGCTAACACACCATAGGCCTTCTTCACAGCTCTATCCACTTGAGTGGCGACTTTCAAAGATCTATGAACATAGACCCCAAGATCTCTCTGCTCCTCCACATTGCCAAGAACCCTACCGTTAACCCTGTATTCCGCATTCATATTTGTCCTTCCAAAATGGACAATCTCACGCTTGTCAGGGTTAAACTCCATCTGCCACTTCAGCCCAGCTCTGCATCCTATCTATGTCTCTTTGAAGCTGACACCAGCCCTCCTCACTATCCACAACTTCACCAATCTTCGTATCATCTGCAAATTTACTGACCCACCCTTCAACTCCCTCATCCAAGTCGTTAATGAAAATCACAAACAGCAGAGGACCCAGAACTGATCCCTGCGGTACGCCACTGATAACTGGGCTCCAGGCTGAATATTTGCCATCCACCACCACTCTCTGTCTTCTATCGGTTAGCCAGTTTGTTATCCAACTGGCCAAATTTCCCACTATCCCATGCCTCCTTACTTTCTGCACAAGCCTACCATGGGAAACCTTATCAAATGCCTTACTAAAATCCATGTGCACTACATCCACTGCTTTACCTTCATCCACATGCTTGGTCACCTCCTCAAAGAATTCAATAAGACTTGTAAGGCAAGACCTACCCCATACAAATCCGTGTTGACTATCCCTAATCAAGCAGTGTCTTTCCAGATGCTCAGAAATCCTATCCCTCAGTACCCTTTCCATTACTTTGCCTACCACCGAAGTAAGACTAACTGGCCTGTAATTCCCAGGGTTATCCCTATTCCCTTTTTTGAACTGGGGCACGACATTCGCCACTCTCCAATCCTCTGGTACCACCCCTGTTGACAGCGAGGACAAAAAGATCATTGCCAACGGCTCTGCAATTTCATTTCTTGCTTCCCATAGAATCCTTGGATATATCCCGTCAGGCCCGGGGGACTTGTCTATCCTCAAGTTTTTCAAAACGCACAACACATCTTCCTTCCTGACAAGTATCTCCTCAAGCTTATCAGTCTGCTTCACGCTGTCCTCTCCAACAATATGGCCCCTCTCGTTTGTAAATACTGAAGAAAAATACTTGTTCAAGACCTCTCCTATCTCTTCAGACTCAATACACAATCTCCCGCTACTGTCCTTAATTGGACCTACCCTCGCTCTAGTCATTCTCATATTTCTCACATATGTGTAAAAGGCCTTGGGGTTTTCCTTGATCCTACCTGCCAAAGATTTTTCATGCCCTCTCTTAGCTCTTCTAATCCCTTTCTTCAGTTCCCTCCTGGCTATCTTGTATCCCTCCAGCACCCTGTCTGAACCTTGTTTCTTCAGCCTTACATAAGTCTCCTTCTTCCTCTTAAGACATTCAACCTCTCTTGTCAACCATGGTTCCCTCACTCGACCATCTCTTCCCTGCCAGACAGGGACATACACACCAAAGACACGCAGTACCTGTTCCTTGAACAAGTTCCACATTTCACTTGTGTCCTTCCCTGACAGCCTATGTTCCCAACTTCTGCACTTCAATTCTTGTCTGACAGCATTGTATTTACCCTTCCCCCAATTATAAACCTTGCCCTGTTGCACGCACCTATCCCTCTCCATAACTAAAGTGAAAGTCACAGAATTGTGGTCACTACCTCCAAAATGCTCCCCCACTAACAAATCTATCACCTGCCCTGGTTCATTACCAAGTACTTGCTCTCTCTCGCTCTCTTGCACGCGCGCTGTCTCTAAGCTCTGCCCAGCCCCTCAAACAAAGGTTCTCTTGGGTTTCCAGACTTGAAGCTATTATCGTAACTTGGCCAATTGCCCACTCCCGTTTATGTAAAAGAATAGAGCTATGCTATTTATATGCAACTAACCTTCCATTAGCAGACAAATAGGTCATCAGACTCTGTGATGACTAAATGGTCAAACAAGGTCCCGAATGACAATGGATCTCTAGTGGATCATTCTGGCTGAACAGGGGCATCCTGTGCATTCCCACTAACGAAGTTAAGTCTGAATGGGTCAAGGTAACTCAGGCTATAGGAGTATCCCTATGACTGCTGCTAGCAGTTTTTTCCCTCAATCTGTTAACCCCTAAATAGCCTGCTATACATTGGATTCCAGTTCTTGCCTCACGTTCCTAATATTTCCCTATCATGACACCTCCGTTTATTGAAACACAGATGGCTTCATTTTCTGAACTCTTTTCTAAATTCAAACATTTATTAAGGTTACATACAGTTTACATTCTATATGGTGCATATCATTGTTATTCTTTACCTTTTAAACAAGCAAGTAAGGTAAAAGTAAAGTCACCGCAGCCCCAGATGACCATAGGCTGCTTTCCACTTTGCTAGCCTGGCTCTGCATCACGGGACAGCTGTATAGCCAAGTGAGCTGAACCTGTGCCCACTAAATAAGCAAATATCATATGAATATCGATCTTTTCCCACATCACAGTCTTAATAGTGCATCAGCAATCACATTCTCTCTTGCGGGCACATGTAGAATTCATAAATTGAACAGTTGTAATAATTAACTCCATCTGAATAGTCTCGCGTTTTGTGTTTTTAATTTGTACAGGAATGGTCCGTATATTTGTGAAATACTTTGTTGTTCGCATAAATGTCAAAATGTTGCAACGCCGATACCAAACCTAAATGAATGAAAATCGCTTATTGTCACAAGTAGGCTTCAAATGAAGTTACTGTGAAAAGTCCCTAGTCGCCGCATTCCGGCGCCTGTTCGGGAGGCTGGTACGGGAATTGAACCGTGCTGCTGGTCTGCCTTGGCCTGCTTTCAAAGCCAGCGATTTAGCCCTGTGCTAAACCAGCCCCATAGGTTTCCTTTTCAATAGTTGAGTATTCTGGTGAAAGTTGAGTCTCCGAGCGAAATACCCGATTGGTTGTTCAATTCTCTCATTGTCTTCCTGTAGCAGTACCGCACTGACCCCCATATTACTTGCATCAATTAACATCTTAAATAGCTTGAAATAATTAGGAGTCATCAACACTGGTGTGATGGTTAGTGCAGTCTTCAAATTCTTTCATGCCTTGTGACATTCCAATGTCCACTGAATTTTAAATGTTTTTTCAGAAGTTCAGCCAGTGCAGCTACCATGCCGCTGAAATTTGGCACAGATTTCCTGTAGAATCCACTCATGCCCAGAAATCTCAGTACTTCTTTCCTCATGGCTGGTATGGGAAATTCTCCGATAGCCTTCATCTTTACATCTTGGAGAGCCATCTGACCATGTCCATAAGACCATAAGACATAGAAGCAAAATTAGGCCACCTGGCCCATCAAGTCTGCTCCGCCATTCAATCATGGCTGATATTTTCTCATCCCCATTCTCCTGAATTCTCCCCATAACCCCTGATCCCCTTCTTAATCAAGAACCTATTCATCTCTGTCTTAAAGACACTCAGTGAATTGGCCTCCACAGCCTTCTGCGGCAAAGCATTCCACAGATTCACCACCCTCTGGCTGAAGAAATTCTCCTCATCTCTGTTTTAAAGGATCGTCCCTTTAGTCTGAGATGGTGTCCTCTGGTTCTCGTTTTTCCTACAAGTGGAAACAACATCTCCACGTCAACTCTATCCAGGCCTCGCAGTATCTTGTATGTTTCAATAAGATCACCCCTCATCCTTCTAAACTCCAACAAGTACAGACCCAGAGTCCTCAACCGTTCCTCATACGACAAGTTCTTCATTCCAGAGATCATTCTTGTGAACCCCCTCTGGACCCTTTCCAAGGCCAGCACACCCTTCCTTAGATATGGGGCCCAAAACTGCTCTCAATACTCCAAATGGGGTCTGACCAGAGCCTTATACAGCCTCAGAAGTACATCCCTGGTCTTGTATTCTAGCCCTCTTGACATGAATGCTAATATTGCATTTGCCTTCTTAACTGCCGACTGAACCTGCACATTAACCTTAAGAGAATCGTGAACAAGGACTTCCAAGTCCCTTTGTGCTTCTGCTTTCCGAAGCATTCCCCATTTAGAAAATAGTCTATACCTAAATTGCTCCTTCATAACCTCACACTTTGCCACATTGTATTTAATTTGCCACTTCATTGCCCACTCTTCTAGCTTGTCCAAGTCCTTCTGCAGCCCCCTTGTTTCCTCAATACTACCTGTCCCTCTACAGATCTTTGCATCATCTGCAAACTTAGCAACAGTGCCTTCAGTTCCTTCTTCCAGATCATTAATGTGTATTGTAAAAAGTTGTGGTCTTAGCACAGACCCCTGAGGCACATCATTAGTCACCGGCTGCCATCCTGAAAAAGATCCCTTTATCCCCACTCTCTGTCTTCAGCCAGTCAGTCAATCCTCTATACATGCCAGAATTTTACCCTGAACACCATGAGCTCTTAACTTATTTAACAGTCTCCTATGCGCCACCTTGTCAAACGCCTTCTGGAAATCTAAATAAATCACGTTCACTGGTTCTCCTTTGTCTAACTTGCTTATTACCTCCTCAAAGAACTTTAACAGATTTGTCAGACACGACCTCCCTTTGACAAAGCCGTGCTGACTCAGTCCTATTTTATCATGCACTTCCAAGTGCTTTGTTATCTCAACTTTAATAACAGACTCTAAAATCTTACCAATGACCGAAGTCAGGCTAACTGGCCTATAATTTCCCATCTGCCTCCCTCCCTTCTTGAATAGTGGTGTTACATTAACCTTCCAGTCCTCTGGGACCCTTCCTGCCTCCAATGATTCCTGAAAGATCATCACTAATGCCTCCACAATTTCCTCAGCTATCTCTTTTAGAGCCCTGGGGTGTAGTCCATCCGGTCCAGGAGACTTACCACCTTCAGACCTTTCAGTTTCCCCAGAATCTTCTCCTTAGTAATGGTCACTGCACTCACCTCTGCCACCTTGGTTCTCCTGGAGCTCCGGAATCCCACTGGTGTCTTCCAGCGTGAAGACTGATGCAAAGTAACTGTCCAGTTCATCTGCCATTTCTTTGTTTCCTATTATTACTTCTCCAGCCATATTTTCTAGTGGTCCAATGTGTATTTTTGCCTCTCTCTTACCTTTTATATATCGAAAAAAATCTCTTCTTACCTTCCTTTATATTACTAGCTAGCTTGCACTCATACTTCACCTTCTCCCCCGTTATTGCTTTTTTAGTTGTCCTCTGCTAGCTTTTAAAGGCTTCCCAATCCTCTGGTTTCCCACTAATCTTCGCCACTTTGTATTCTTTTTCTTTAGCCTTTATGCTGTCCTGGACATCCCTCATCAGCCATGGATGCCTTGTCCTCCACTGAGCATGATTCCTCCTCCTTGGGATGAATTTCTGTTGTGCCTCCCTAATAACCCCCAAAAACTCCTGCCATTGCTGTTCCACTGTCTTCACTGCTAGGCTCATTTTCCAATCAACTCTGGTCAGCTCCTCCCTCATGTTTTTGTAGTTACCCTTATTTAATTGTAATACCGTTACATCTGATTGCAGCTTCTCCCTCTCAAACTGCAGGGTAAATTCTATCATATTGTGGTCACTGCGCCCTAAGGGTTCCTGAACCTTAAGTTCCCTAATCAAGTCTGCCTCATTACACATGGCTTGCCCAGTGTTATGACCTAAGAAAGTGACTTGAGCTTTTGCAAGCTCACTCTTAGCCAGATTTACCACCAATCCAACTCCCTCCAGTCGACTGAACAAATTTCTCAAA
Source organism: Scyliorhinus canicula (assembly GCF_902713615.1). NCBI lineage: Eukaryota > Metazoa > Chordata > Chondrichthyes > Carcharhiniformes > Scyliorhinidae > Scyliorhinus > Scyliorhinus canicula. Next base: position 131,550,175 of record NC_052149.1, on the reverse strand, counting down.
TGCTTCAGATGCTCCTTCCACAAATTCTTTCGTCTGCAAAACACCCTGTTGGTTAATCTTTGGAATGTTGTTGACACATTCTTTATTCCAAACGGCATGACCTTCAATTGATATAGACCATTTGCTGTCATAAAAGCCCAAATTTCCTTCTGGTCAGTTACTTGCCAATATCCCTTCAGTAAGTCCAATTTTATAATATGTGCTTGTCCCACCTGTTCAACACAGTCCTCCAGGTGAGGAATAGAATACAAATTTGACTTTGTCACGGTGTTGATCTCTCTATAGTCCACAAATTGTGTCCAATCCGGTTTTGGCACCATGACAATCGATAGACTCCAATCGCTGCAATTCACCTTTGTTATGTCACCTCTGAGCATGTTGCCGATCTCCTTTTGTACCTGTCTTTAGTGGATTGAGCCTCTATGGGTGTTGTTTAATGGGAACAGCATTTCCGATATCATGTGTAATTGCTTTTGTACGCCCCAGGTTATTCCCACATACTGCTCCCTGACTATAATAACCCTTTCAGGTCATTTTGATTTTTCTCCGGAAGGTAACTCAATATTTTATCCCAATTTTTGAATGCTTCCTCATTGTCCAATTTAATTTGGGAAATGTCAATTCAGAATTATCTGGATTTATCTCTTCTCCCTGAGTTACAACAACTAATACTTCTTTCTGAATCTACCCTGTCTAATCCTATTAGAATTTTGCAAATAATTTTGAAAATGTGTCAAACTATGAGCCCGATTGACAACCATAAATTGGCTGTCAGTGTCATTTTTAGCACACTGAGGATTAGGAACATAGAAAATAAGAGCAGCCAGGAGGTCATTCGGCCCTTCTAGCCTGCTCTGCCATTCATTTTTATCGTGGCTGATCATCCAACTCAAGCCTGCTCCTGACTTCTCTCTGCCTCATCCCCCCTCCCCCCCAATCCTTTGATCCCCTTCGCCCCAAGTGCTACACCTAATTGCTTTTTGAAACATATAATGTTTTGGCCTCAACTACTTTCTGTGGTAACGAGAGGATTCGCGTACAGAGAATAAATTTCTTCACCCAGAGCGTAGTAAGCTTACTACTCTCTGGGTGAAGACATTTCTCCTCTGTAAGCGAATCCTCTCACTATGAAGGCTAACATACCATTTGCCTCCTTTGCTGCCTGCTGCACCTGCATGCTTGCCTTCAGCGACTGGTGTACGAGGACATCCAAATCTCGTTGCACGTTCCCCTCTCTAATTCATGGCCGTTCAGGTAATCTGCTTTCCCATTTTTGCTAACAAATGGATAACCTCAGATTCATGCAAATACTGCAACTGCCATTCATTTGCCCACTCACTCAACTTGTCCAAATAGAACATAGAACAGTACAGCACAGAACAGGCCCTTCGGCCCTCGATAGAGCCTCACGGTAGCATGGTGGTTAGCATCAATGCTTCACAGCTCCAGGGTCCCAGGTTCGATTCCCGGCTGGGTCACTGTCTGTGTGGAGTCTGCACGTCCTCCCCGTGTGTGCGTGGGTTTCCTCCGGGTGCTCCGGTTTCCTCCCACAGTCCAAAGATGTGCGGGTTAGGTGGATTGGCCATGCTAAATTGCCCGTAGTGTAAGGTTAATGGGGGGATTGTTGGGTTACGGGTATACGGGTTACGTGGGTTTAAGTAGGGTGATCATTGCTCGGCACAACATCGAGGGCCGAAGGGCCTGTTCTGTGCTGTACTGTTCTATGTTCTATGTTCTATGATGTTGTGCCGAGCAATGATCACCCTACTCAAACCCACGTATCCACCCTATACCCGTAACCCAACAACCCCCCCCTTAACCTTACTTTTTAGGACACTACGGGCAATTTAGCATGGCCAATCCACCTAACCCGCACATCTTTGGACTGTGGGAGGAAACCGGAGCACCCGGAGGAAACCCACGCACACACGGGGAGGACGTGCAGACTCCGCACAGACAGTGACCCAGCCGGGAATCGAACCTGGGACCCTGGAGCTGTGAAGCATTTATGCTAACCACCATGCTACCGTGCTGCCCACTAAAAAAAGAGAAATAAGGTAAAATAGCACTTAAGAATCTCTGAATCCTTTTCACAGCTCATCCTCTCACCCAGCTTTGCGTCATCTGCTAATTTGGAGGTATTACATTTAGTTCCCTCACCTAAATCATTAATACATATTGTGAATAGCTGAAGTCCCAGCACTGACTGCAGAGTACAGGGCAGCACGGTAGCACAGTGGTTAGCACTGTTGTTTCACAGCTCCAGGGTCCCTGTTCAATTCCCGGCTTGGGTCACTGTCTGTACGGAGTCTGTACGTTCTCCCTGTGTCAGTGTGGGTTTCCTCCGGATGCTCCGGTTTCCTCCCACATATCCCGAAAGACGTGCTGTTAGGTGAATTGGACATTCTGAATTCTCCCTCTGTGTACCCAACAGGTGTCGGAATGTGGCGACTAGGGAGTTTTCACAGTAACTTCATTGCAGTGTTAATGTGAACCGACTTGTGACAATAAAGATTATAAAAAACTAGTCATTGCCTGTCATTTGGAAAAAGTCTTGTATATTCCTGCTCTTTTGTTTCCTATCTGCCAACCAGTTTCTATCCATCTCAATACACTATCCCTGACGCCATGTGTTTTAATTTTTGTATTCAGTGAATGTCTAATTGCAGAATCACGAAGTGATCACTAAGGGGCGGCACGGCGGCACAGTGGTTAGCACTGCTGCCTCACCGCTCCAGGGACCCAATTTCAATTCCGGCCTCAGGCGACTTTGTGAAATTTGCACTTTATGCCCGTGTCTGCGTGGGTTTCCTTCAGGTGCTCCGGTTTCCTCCCACAGTTCAAAGATGTGTGGGCTAGGTGGTTGGCCATGATGAAATTGCCCCTTGGTGTCAAAAAGGTTAGGTGGGGTTACTGGGTGTGGGGATAGGGTGGAGGCTTGAGCTTAAGTAGGGTGCTTTTTCCAGGGGCCGGTGCAGACTCAATGGGCCGAATGGCCTCCTGTACTAAATTCTATGATTCCATGATAACCATTCACTGGATCATTCCTCAGGCCTTGACCAATTAGACGCCAGCTACCTGGTTTAAATTTTCAAGCAATGCTTGGCAGTTAACTGTCAATCACTATTAACCGATGCATTCTCCATGGCCATGCTTCTACCAATCAGTCAGCTTGCCAACCAATCAGCATTCTCTTCTCATACAGTATAAAGCTGCTGTTTCCAATGATGTAAAAAAAAAAGTATTTTTCAACAAACGTGTGTAAAACAGTAACTTGTACACCAATACATTCCACAACCTCACAATCACAGTTTGTACAATCTTCCCCTTTTTATCAACCTGCCCTCTCCCCATCCCCACCTCCTCCCCATCCCCTGCAACAAATAGTTCCTCAAACATTGTCAAGAACAACCCCCACAGTGCCTGGAAGCCCTCCGACCCCCTCAACTCAAATTTGATCTTTTCCAACCAGAGAAAGTCAGCCAGGTCCCCCAGCCAGACCACCAGCCCCTATGCTGAGAAATTAGAGAAGCGAAGGCCATGACATTGGCCCTCTTCCCGTCCACCAGCTCTGGCATTTCTGATACTCCAAAGATCGCCGCCATTGCGTCCGGCCTGACCTCCCCCGCAATTTTAGACAATGCTGCAGAAACCGCTTCCCAGTACCTCTTCAGCTTCTCACATTCCCAGCACATGTGCACATGATTCGCCGGCCCTCGCCCACACTTGCAACTCGTTGGTCATACCTTCAAAGAATCCACTCATCCTCGCCTGAACCATATGTACCCTATGCACTACCTTAAACTGAATCAAGCTCATTGTTGCACAAGAAGAGGTTGAGTTCACCCCACGCACTGCCTCTCACCAAGACCCCAGTCTTGGTGAAGTAAAAGCTTCGGGTGCCCACTCAGTCAGAGGAACAATGGCCGTTGTCTGGTTCTGAGGCTGCTGGCATCGAACTTGTATAGAATAGTAGCTAGGAACGCCTATCTTGTAGCGTGCGTTGACTTTAGACTTACTTGTCTGGTGCTTGGCGGGTCTCTCGTCGCTGAGAGCCAAGGCCAAGATGAAGAAGAAGAGAGCGATCTGTCTTGGGGGCTCCTCTTTATAGCCCAAAGGGGCTTCGCGCTCTTTTGGGTGGGCCTTGAACTTAGCCCCAATTAATTGGACCATATCCTAATCATCTGTATTGATTTTCTCCAATAAAGGGGTGGTTGCCTGATCGCTGGGCGGGCCTTGGTGACCGTTGGCCTGCCTTTGTTTTAGTCTTCACTGGCACCAGGGAGTCTGCTCTGGTATCGTTTGCTTAAATGTTTCTCTTTTGTCCCTGGAGATAGCTCATTAGTATGCTAATGGCTGGTAGTATCAGTCTTGTCTGGGAGCTGCAAACTTCAATCCACAGACAAACCTTGCACTTGCTTTCTTAGCATTGTCCAATTTTCCCTTCATTCTCTGCAAGTGTCCATTTTGTAAACGGGACGTGGCCACCCCAGGTGGCTACACTCCGTCCTTGTGATCCTCAACGCAAAGCGTGAAGGATCACATTACTGTGTCGTCTTCGTTCTCTGACCAAGCAGGGCACCCATTACTAGGCTCTACACTGTCCTATACTATACAATACAATTTTACCTAAATCATTTTAAATACATACATCACCAAAAAAAAACTCTACGGGGCGCTATGGCATAAAGTCATGCATAACAAAAGTGAAAAAACTGGAACCTCTAACTATTCTCAATAAACTATTCTCACTTTAACAATCCAAACATATTCTAACATCTTAAACTGTACAAAATAGCAGCATACAAATTTCTCTGGCTTGGCAGTGAAGCACAGAGAGCACACTTCTTTATTGAGACGAACAAAACACACACAAAGGAACAGATGCACTTTAATCCATGTCAAGGGGTTCGGGGGTCTGGTGAAATCCGAAAATAGGGGATCTAAATCTGTATACCGGGGTGCGAGAGCGGTAGGCTCTCCTTCGCCATTTCCTCATCCTAATAGTCTGCACGACACTGCAAAGTATCGCCAGTGCTAAAAGTACTTCTGCAACATATGAAAGTGAATACAAATTGATAAACATATCACACCAGGTCAGGGTACTGTTGACTGTCGCTGGGCTCTGTGTATTGCAGGGGAGGGAATCATTGATGGCCTGTGGGGTAGGGGTGAGGGGGTTAGCGTCCGCGCGCAGCCGAAGGGATCCCGCTAAGATCCATGTGACAAAGATGGAGGTCGTCTTCATCTTTCTTCTCTTCTTTCTTCTCTCTTCTCTTGTAGTCTTTGAGTTTCTGGAATCCTGTGAACACAAGCATAATATCTTATTATCTTGTTTAAGATCTCGTGTGTTTGTCTGTCCTTTATTGCCAATAACCGTTTATAATTGGTAACCATCTGTGACTCACTCATTTTTTTTTAAACCGAATTGCTGGGCAAGACATTCTAGAAATAAAATACTGAAACAGTGCGAGCCGTCTCGCAGCCTGTGCGATTTACCATCCCAATGTTTGAGGATGTAAATAGCATGTGGAGGGCAACCTAAGGGTCGCTGTGAAACAAACCAAAAACATTTTTGAACTGAAAGAGGCAAAATGAGGTGCGTATGGGCCGCGGCGGGTAAGAAATTGATGGATTCCTCGGGTAGGACGTTGATCAGTGCCGCATGTGCTCTACCCGAGCGTAGCTGACCAGAGTGGGGTCCTCCGGCAGGGTGGGGATTAGTGCCGTTTCTCCACTGCCTTTGCAACCGGCAAGAACGGGTACGAATGTGGTCGTCATGGGGGTCGCAGTAATGCCTCTTCTCTCGAATCAGAAGAGCAGTTATGAGCCGGTGTCTGGGCAAGTTCTCAGAGGTTTCTGCGGATAAGCTAGTCGGTTGTCCGTGGACAAACTTGTTCCATTAACTGCCAGGGGGCGTTAAAGGAGTGGTGGCGTGGGGCTGGGAAAACGTGCAAATTCTAAACAATCAACAACACTTAACAAAAACACAAACAAACAAACATGCAACAAACATGGTGCAGGTTCCATTAGAAAGGACACCATATCTCTCTATCGGTTCCTTTTTACCATCATGTGGACACCTCAGTTTTCGGTAGCGAACCGAGTCGCAAAGGGATTCGTTTGGTGGGAGTCAGACTCAATGTCATCATCTTCTCCCGGCTGCCATATTCTCGACTGGAGTAACCTTGCCAAAGCTGCGTGGGGCGAATTGGGGTCCATCTCATCGTTCCGGATGAGCCTGAATGAATTGTCTCGGTGCCAGAATCGTGTGTCAAGTTTGGAACTGCTGGGGTGCAATCTGTAATTGTCGGGCGGTGGGTCTGGGTCAAGGTCTTTGATGTGGGTGATCTCAAAGGGGTCACTAGAATCATGCTCGGAATCGCTGGGAGTGGGGCCTGGTACGGGGGATAGTCATAACGTGGTGCGCTGTGGCTGTCGTCAGTGCTGTCGCAATCACTGTTGCTGTCGCTGCTGTTTGGGGGCGGGGAGAGGTGGAGTAGTGTGTCTGGGGGTGGTGTTGAAGTTGAGTCTGAGGACGGGCTGGACTGGCTGGGGGAGGGTAGGAACGCGTCATCTGTCGGTGGGGCGTGCTCATCTGCTGTTGCAAGCAGGATGTGGTGTGTGTGGTTATTCTGCGTGCCATAAGCCTTGAGCTGGTTTATGTGAAACCACGCAGATTTTCCATTGGGATATGTGATCTTGTATACCGAGGGGCTTACTTTGTCCGAAATCGAGTACGGACCTGAGAATTTCGGTGAAAGGAATGAATTTTGGTTGTTTAGGGAAAGCATCACTTGCTGCCCTACTGCAAACTCAGTAGCATGCTCTGTCTTATCGAAACAAGCCTTGCTCTGTTACTTCTGTGTTCCCAGTTTCACAGCTGCTGCGAGTTGGGCTGCTGTAACGTTCTCTACTAGCTGCTGTACAGCGTTTTCATGTGTGAGGGCTGTCGCTGCGGGGCTGGCCAAATCCAATCCTAATAAATATTGTGTCCCTTTCATGGGGCGTCCGGTCATGAGAGTGTGGGGGGTGTATCCTGTGGACGTGGATACCGTGTTTCTTAAAAACATTAACGCAAATGTGAGAACTGAATCCCAGGTGCTGTTGTTGTTTTGCTGTACCATTTTCCTGAGGGTGGCTTTTAATGTACATTCATTCGTTCGACGATACCACTTGACTGTGGGTGGTATGCAATATGAAACTTTTGAGTTATTCCGAAAATTGTGAGGACGTTTTTCATAACTCGTCATGTAAAATGGGAGCCTTGATCAGACTGTATTCTGTGGGGGAGTCCCCATCTTGTAAAGATGTGGTGGGTTAGGATTTTTGTGGTTGTCTTTGCCGTATTTGTTCACGATGGAAAAGCTTCCACCCATTTTGTGAAGGTGTCGATGACCACCAACACATACTTATATCCATTTCTGCAAGGGGGTAGGGGTCCTATGAAATCTATCTGGAGATTAGTCCAGGGGCCATTAACGGGGCGGGTATGACTAAATTGAGCCTTTTTTGCATATCTGTCCGGATTGTTCTGGGCACAGACTAAGCAATTCTCTATGTAGTGTGTCACGTCGGCTTTTAAATTTAGCCACCAGCAGAGCAGTCTGAGGTGGGCTAAAGGGGGCTCATTTCCTTGGTGTCCATGATTGTCATGGAACTGGCAAATGAGGTGGTTCCTGTCCTGCTCTTGTACTACATAATTGCCGTCCTTCAGAATCACACCGTCATGTATGATTATAGAATTCTTAAACTTGTCATAAGGGGCTAGGAAGGATCCCTTTAAAACTTCCCTGAGTTTCTCATCCTGTTTCTGAGCCTGAGCTAAATCCTGTATGTTGGTCTGTGAGACCTGAACTGTGTGTACTGGGGTGCTTTCGGGGGGGGGGTTCCAAAAATAACCATGTCTAGAACCTGCCTTCGCTAGGGCGTCTGCTTTGACATTACCAGGGGGGGAAGAACAGTGGTGACTGCGGACTTCAACAATGCCATATTTCCTGTCCTTTGCCTGCTTTAAAATATGGCGGAGTAATGGGGCTGAGGGTAGGGATTTTCCATCTGCGGAAACAAATCCTCTTGTTTCCCACAGGGGTAGGAATTCCGTCAAACTATTACACACATAGAAGCTGTCCGAATAGATGTCTGCTGGGGTGGGGAACGAGTTGGGGTGGTCTATAATGTACGCGATTGCTGTCAGTTCTGCTGCTTGCGAGCCTAAGTGTCCTGGCAACTTTAGGGAAATCTCTTCTAGGGCGCGTCCCTGCACGTCCTCTACATAAATGCCACAACCTGTTATTCGTTTGACATTCAAAACTGTGGAGGAGCCATTCACATAAATTTTCAGGGGTGCGCACGTGTCTGTGGGCTGGGGTCTCTGGGGTGTGCAACCTATTTTCCTGGGAGGTGTCTTCGGAATGAATGGGCCTGTGTTGTGCTGTGTGGAGATAATCTCACATTCATGAGGGGTGCCTGGGTACTGTAAATTGTCTGCAAGGAAAGTGTGGGTCTTTGTTCGTTTAACTGTGATGTCCCGTCCCTGTAAAAGAAGGGTCCAACGGGCTGCTTGGATTTGGCTTACTGTGCCATCTTTAAGTCGGCCGTCTAACAATAGCTGTGTTGGGGTGTGTTCAGTGAGGATGGTGATGGGGTTGAGTCCTGTTATGTATGCGAAGTATTGTACTGCCCAAAAAAACTGCAAGCAGGTGCCTTTCACAGGCAGAAAATCCTTGCTCGACAGGGTCTAAAACTCGTGAGGTGTATGCTACGGGTCATAACTGGTCATGGCGTTCCTGGAGGAGAACGGCTGAAAGGGTTCGGTCGGTGCTTGCTACCTCGATAGCGAACGGGGATAGGGGGTCTGGGACCTGTAGTGCGGGGCTGTGCTGAGTGCTCTCTTTAAAGCATCCGTTTGCTGTGGAAGCCATTCCCAAGGTGCCTGCTTAGTTCAGATAGGGGCGCTGCTTTCGTGGTGAAACTGTCGATATGGTTTCGGCAGTAGCCAACCAGTCCTAAAAATGACCGGAGGGCTGAGACGTTGTGGGGAAGGGGCAATTTGACGATCGGGTCAATCCTCTTTTGCTCGCGTTTACCATGCGTGATAACTGTTCCCAAGTATATCACTTTATCTTCCAAAATCTGGGCCTTTTTGGGATTTACCTTGCAGCCAATTTCTTTCAGGAGTCCCAGGAGTTCTGCGAGAAGCGAAATGTGCTCTGCCTTTGTGTCTGTCTGCAGTAGCAGGTCGTCTACATACTGGCCCAGACAATCGGGGCGGGAAAATTTAGCTAATCCATTTGCCAGCTGTCAGTGGAAAATGGAGGGGGAGTTGTGGAAGGCACATCCACGTATACTACTGTCCTTTAAAAGTGAGGGCGAATTTATACTGGCATGCTTTAGACAATGGAATGGACCAAAATCCGTTACTAATGTCCAAAACTGAAAAGAATTTTGACTGGAGTCCCTGTTTGAGCATGGTCTCAGCACACATGGCTACGGTGGGGGCTGCTGCTGGGGTTTGGGGTTGCTTTGTTCAGTTCCCGGTAATCAGTGGTCAGTCTCCATGATCCATCCGGTTTCCTGAAGGGTCAAATTGGCGCATTGTTTGTGGAGGCTACTGATCTCAGTACGCCTTGGTCTAGAAAGCTATCTATGACTTTCGAGATTTCTCCCTCTGCCTCTTGGGGAAATCCGTACTGCTTCTGGGGTCTGTGGTCAGGACCTGTGATATGCACAGAGCCAGCCAGTTTGCCGCAGTCGTGCTTGTGCTGTGCAAATGCTGCTTTGTGTTCTTGCAGGACTGCCCTAATCTGTCTGTCTGTACTAATGGTTCGCGGATCGAACCAGAAGTCTCCTATGGAGCTGATTCTATTCTCATATTCTCCTACTGTGAGCGTGGCGGGGGCCCGTGATGCCTTTGCCATTTTCCATACACATTTATTGACTGGATCAAAGGAAAGGTTGTGGGAGCTCATAAAATCGATCCCTAAAATATGTTCTGCTGTGTGGGGCAGATCAACTAACACTATGGGGTGATTGGTTGTTATGTTACCGATTTGTATCGCTATGGGGGCTGTGATGTGTCCCTGTTGTAAGTGACCTGTAAAGCCGCTGAGTGTAATGGTGTCTGTTGTGGGCCACGTGTCCCTCTGGAACATCATGGAGGAATTGAGTGTGGTCCTGTGTCCCAAAGAAATTCTACGGGCTGACCCCGGACTTTGCCTGCTACGACCCGGCTCGACCGGACGTATCCCAAAGGGTGTCGCAGACCCAGGTTGGGGAGCCCGAACACCGTCAGTCTGTGCCGTTCATGTCTCAATGTCTGAACGGGCGCAAACACTATGGATAGGCTTTGCCCTATTCCTATTTAGGGTGCCTGTCTGTTGGACTCTGTTATTCTGTGGCGCGTTGCGCACTCGTGCAAAGTGTCCTAACTGTCCACAGTTATAACACTCCTGTGATTTGGGCTGGGGTGGGCTGTTCCTACTCTCATTTACCCATGCGGGGTTCTGATGCGCTTTAACTGTATGCATGTCTGCATCCGCCTGCTCCTCCTCGGGTTTGTTAAATGTGGTTTTGCTGTGAACGGATTGCTCCCAAGCGCGGGACAACCTTTTCAAAACCCAATTCTCATTGTGGGCCTCATCTGAGGGGTCGTAATTCGTGCAAGCTCTCTGTCCTGCCTCTGTTGCATGAGAGACCAGGATTTGAGTCCACTTGGTTATGTTATCTGCGGACAAATGGGCGTGGGCTAATTCTCCAAAAACGGCTGTGAAGTGTATCCACAAGCGTCCAGCAAACGCTGTGGGGTGCTCTGTTTTCTTTTGCCTTCATCTGTTTAGGCCTTCTACCGGGTGGTCTCTGTTGTAGCCGATCACATCAAGGATCGCTGTATGCATCTCTTGGAGTGTGCCGCCTCCTCCATTCTGTGGGTCGGGAAGGGCTGCCACCACTGAAGGGTCGAGGCTTAAAACTGTGAGCTTTACCTGCTCTTTCTCGTCCAGGCCGTACATGGTGGCCTGCTGTTTTACTGTAGGGAAAAATTGGTGGGGGGTCTGAAGTGGGGAGGAACGGTGTAATTTTTCCACACGCGTCCCGTAATTGGGTCACGGTTAAGGGGTTGTCTAGAGAAAATCTGGTTCTGCTGCGGTGTGTGGTTACCGGGTGCATGGGAGTGTGTTCTGCCTGTTCAGCGGGGGGTTGGGGTGCTCTCCTTTTTCCGGGGTTTCTCCAGCGTACATGCTCCATGTACGTATCTATGGGCCGTTTTATTTAATTCCTGCCAATCTGGGCCGTTTTCCTGATTTAGTTGGGGTCCGAATGTACTCTGAAATCCATTTTGAGCTGAGAGCGAGGATTGCAATTCTGCAATTTGCTTCCGGCATTTTGCGTGGTCTACGGAGCTCTGCCTTTGTCCCGTTGTGGAAGCATGGAGTGCTCGTAGGGCTGTTTTTAAATCATTGCACTGTTTCTGCAATTTTTCTACCTGCTGCTCGGTTTCCTGTCGTACCAAGACCGCACGTTGTGTGTCCTTGTAGGCCTTATCGTACTGCGTCTGGAAGCTACTTAAGTGCGTAAGACAAGACTGGTGTGCCCTCTTGGCATCATCCACCTCTCTGTCCTTTGCTGCCAACTTCTCTCTCAAATCTCTGTTCTTCTCAATCTCACTCACGTCTACCTCACTGGTTCTTTCTCTCTGCTATATCTCTCGACGGAGCGTCCGAACGACCTCCTCTCTGCCTCGCAATTGTGCCAGACAGGACATGATTGCCATCGGCTTGCGAGCTTTCGCCAAGCTCATCTTGTGGATCTCTGTCAGGTTCTCCAATCAAGTATGTCCTATACTCCCGGGACCTGTTTCCTCATTAGCGCAGAATTCACTCCAAAGGGGCCATATTTTGAGGTATTTCTTAATTTCCTCTTCCCAAACGGGACACTGTCCTACTCTACTGGTCGCTGCGACCTCAAATTCCTGGGGGTTCATAAGGTGTTTCATTGCCATCTTTCCTATCTCTGGATTCTCTACTGAATTTGGAACAGGGGATAATAAAGCGTGATGTGGACATGGGTATGGCTTACGCTGATTTCCGGCTTACAAAACTCCCGACAGTTTTACGCGACAAAATCTCTCAGGTTTACCTTGTATCCCTGTTAGTACGCATGCATTAATACACTTCTGAATTCTGGAGGCTTGATCAGTATTGCTCAAACACTTGTGGTTTTTCTGTTTCCAATTGGATTTCTAATTCAAATCTTTGGTTCTCTCGGAGTGGTGGGGCCACTTCTTAGTCGAGTCCTGTCAGGTTTCGCCAGTAAATATTGCTCATTATGCTCTCTCCTTAATTGCTCTGTTTCAATTATGCTAGCTCAAGAGTCGCCAGGTATCCTTTCGATACCGCCACAAGGTTCAAAACCGAATACTGATCAAAGACTCAATACACCAGTTAGTAAGTTTGAAATCAGTGCACATTTATTTACACACACAGTCAATTATACTCATGCACCAACTCTACTCACTAAACTATCACTATTACTAAAAGCCAATACTTAGCTTCGGGTGCCCACTCAGTCAGAGGAACAGTGGCCGTTGTCTGGTTCTGAGGCTGCTGGCATCGAACTTGTATAGAATAGTAGCTAGGAGCGCCTATCTTGTAGCGTGCGTTGACTTTAGACTTACTTGTCTGGTGCTTGGCGGGTGTCTCGTCACTGAGAGCAAAGGCCAAGATGAAGAAGAAGAAGAAGAGAGCGATCTGTCTTGGGGGCTCCTCTTTATACCCCAAAGGGGCTTCGCGCTCTTTTGGGCAGGCCTTGAACTTGGCCCCAATTAATTGGACCATATTCTAATCATCTGTATTGATTTTCTCCAATAAAGGGTGGTTGCCTGATCGCTGGGCGGGCCCTAGGTGACGTTGGCCGTCTTTGTTTTAGTCTTCACTGGCACCGGGGAGTCTGCTCTGGTATCGTTTGCTTAAATGTTTCTCTTTGTCCCTGGAGATAGCTCATTAGTATGCTAATGGCTGGTAGTATCAGTCTTGTCTGGGAGCTGCAAACTTCAATCCACAGACAAACCTTGCACTTGCCTTTCTTAGCATTGTCCAATTTTTCCCTTCATTTCTCTGCAAGTGTCCATTTTGTAAACGGGACGTGGCCACCACAGGTGGCTACAAAGCTGCTTTAATTAGTTCTCATGTTCCATTTGTTTAATTTGTAACTGAATTTTGCCATTTCAAATGAGTCAAACTGTATCTTCAGGCAACTTTAATGCTTATCCATCGCCATAATTACCTCATCTTTTCGCATTTTGTAAGGTAATGTTAACTGCAATGTTTTTGCCAATCTAACAGTCTGCTTTTAGTCTCTGTCCGTAAGGTACTGCGTGTGATAGTCTCCACCCCAAAAACTTCTGAGCCTCTGAAAGAGCCATTGTCCTCAACACGCTCTCTACTTAAACTAAAATACCACACCTGAAAAGCACCCACAATATGCTCACTCCTCACTGTCTTTAAGTTCACTGAACTAATCCAATAGATAGACTTTTATCCCCTTCGAGCCCCCAATTGTTATGAGCCAGGGTTTTGAGAACCCCAAAGTGTATGATGGAGGTTCACCTGACCCCACAACTTTCAATAGATTGTGGTATGGGGAGCACACGGTCCACTCTACAGGTGTGGTGTAGCAGAAATGGAAAAGTATTTTTTAAAGCAAAACAATGTTTATTCTATGAATTCAAGTTACCCCTTTTTTAAAACATACAGTGAACATCTTAGCAACCATTAATTCAAATACAACCCCCAAAGAATACAACACTAATAATGCTTAATAACTTCCCAAACACATCCAGAAGACAAAGAAAAATATTTTAACAGTAGCACATTAGGTTTTATATTCACCACTGAGAACATTTATAATTCTGAATTCACCAAATGATCAAGAGATCAACACTGAAAACGAAACTAAAACAGACCCTGCAGCAAACAGCCGAAAATGCAAGTAGAAAGCTGACAGACAGCCCAGCTCCACCCACACTTGACATACTGATAAATCCGCATTTCTTAAAGGTACATTTCTTAAACACCCATTTTTTAAAGGTACTCTCACGTGACAGTAAATAGAGGTTTTCTCTATGCTTGTTCGGTGAATTGGATGTTCTGAATTCTCCCTCTGTGTACCTGAACATACGCCTGAATGTGACGACTATGGATATTCACAGTAACTTCATTGCAGTGTTAATGCAGACTATTTGCGACACATTAAAGATTATTATTTATTATTATTCGTCCCCACCCTCCTGCTCCAATCTCTTCAGTCTGAGTATTTTTGGTGCCTTTTCAGTTGGTGTCATGAGAAAAGGAAAAGCCCATTCTCACTAATTTAAGATTAACTTACAACAAGTTTGTTTCGTTGTTTGGTTGCAAACTGGGTAATTATTTCCTGTTCTTTTGTAGTTAATGAGCTCATCCTGAAACAAAAGCAAAGATCTGAAGAAAAACGACTTAAACTTGAACACCCAGTAAGTACTGATGGGCAATATTAGACAAAGTGACTGACTTGTGCTTAATGTACCCCACTGGTGACAAAAAAGTGGCTCATGTTGTGCGGTGTTAACTTCGTGGAATGGATTGAAAGATAGCTACAAAGCAGAAACCAATGGGCAGGAGTTAAGTGAAGTTGCTGACATTGTCAGGAATTGGAGAGTAGTGCTGTTCTTCACCAGATACAGAAACTATTTGGGCTTGGGCATGGTGTTTAAATTCACAGATATTAATTTTAGGGATATTGTTAATAGAGAAGAGTGCACCAAAATACAAGAAGACATGAAGAAGCCTGTGGGTGGTGAATGTTACTGGTATGTTATGGTCGTACTGAGGCGGCACTGTGGCAAAGTGGTTATCACTGCTGCCTCATAGCTTCAAGGTCCCAGGTTCAATTCTGGTCTAGGGTGGCTGTGTGTATGGAGTTTGCACTTCCGCCCCATGTCTGCGAGGGTTCCCTCCGGGTGCACAGGTTTCCTCCCACAGTCAGATGTGCCGGTTAGGTCATGCTAAATTGCCCTTAGCTGTCCAAAAAAAGTAGGTGGGTTACGGGGATAGGGTGGAGGTGTGGGCTTGAATTGGATTGGATTGGATTTGTTTATTGTCACGTGTACCAAGGCACAGTGAAAGGTATTTTTCTGCGAGCAGCTAAAACAGATCATTCAGTATATGAAAAGAAAACAAAATAAAAAGAAAATACATAAAAGGGCACCACGGGGTCCACAATGCCAAATACAGAGACTCGGGCTTCGAGTGGAGCATAAGGAGTGTAGTATTATTCAAGCTCAGTCCATAAGAGGGTCGTTAGGAGTCTGGTAACAGCGGGGAAGAAGCTGTTTTTGACTCTGTTAGTGCGTGTTCTCAGACTTTTTATCTACTGCCCGATGGAAGAAAGATGGAAGAGTGAGTAAGCCGGATGGGAGGGGTCTTTGATTATGCTGCCCACCTTCTCCAGACAGTGGGAGGTGTAGACGGAGTCAATGGATGGGAGGCAGGTTCGTTGTGATGGACTGGGCAGCACGGTAGCACAAGTGGATAGCACTGTGGCTTCACAGTGCCAGGGTCCCAGGTTCGATTCCCACTGGGTCACTGTCTGTGCAGAGTCTGTATGTTTCTCCCCATGTCGGGGCAGGCAGCTGCGGTAGCATGGTGGTTAGCATAAATGCTTCACAGCTCCAGGGTCCCAGGTTCGATTCCCGGCTGGGTCACTGTCTGTGCGGAGTCTGCACGTCCTCCCCGTGTGTGCGTGGGTTTCCTCCGGGTGCTCCGGTTTCCTCCCACAGTCCAAAGATGTGCGGGTTAGGTGGATTGGCCATGCTAAATTGCTCGTAGTTGTCCTTAAAAGTAAGGATAAGGTCACGGGTATAGGGTTGGGTCACGGGTATAGGGTGGAAACGTGGGGTTGAGTAGGGTGATCATTGCTCGGCACAACATCGAGGGCCGAAGGGCCTGTTCTGTGCTGTACTGTTCTATGTTCTATGTCTGCGTGGGTTTCCTCCGGGTGCTCCGGTTTCCTCCCACCGTCCAAAGACATGCAGGTTAGGTGGATTTGCCATGATAAATTGCCTTTAGTCACCAAAAAGGTTTGGAGGGGTTATTGGGTTACGCGGATTAGGGTGGAAGTGGAGGGCTTAAATGGGTCGGTTCAGACTCGATGGGCCGAATGGCCTCCTTCTGCACTGTATGTTCTGTGTCTATGTATGTTCTATGTGTTCACGACTCTCTGAGGTTTGTTGCGGTCTTGGGCCAAGCAATTGTCATACCACGCTGTGATGCAGCCAGACAGGATGCTTTCTATGGTGCATCTGTAAAAGTTGGTAAGAGTCAGTGTGGACATAGTTTCCTGAGGAAGTATAGGCACTGTTGTGCTTTCTTGGTGGTAGCGTCGACGTGGGTGGAACATAGAACATAGAACAGTACAGCACAGAACAGGCCCTTCGGCCCTCGATGTTGTGCCGAGCAATGATCACCCTACTCAAACCAACGTATCCACCCTATACCAGTAACCCCACCCCATTAACCTTATTTTTTAGGACACTAAGGGCAATTTAGCATGGCCAATCCACCTAACCCGCACATCTTTGGACTGTGGGAGGAAACCGGAGTACCCGGAGGAAACCCACGCACACACGGGGAGGACGTGCAGACTCCGCACAGACAGTGACCCAGCCGGGAACTGAACCTGGGACCCTGGAGCTGTGAAGCATTTATGCTAACCACCATGCTGCCTAGCACCATGCTACCGTGCTACCGTGGACCAGGACAGATTTTTGGTGATGTGCACTCCTAGGAATTTGAAGTGGGGTGCTCTTCCCAAGGGCGCTGGTGCAGACTCAATCGGCCGAATGGTCTCCTGCACTGTAAATTCTGAGAATGGTTCCAGGGATGAGAAATTTCAGTTTGGTGGATAGATTGGAGAGACAGGACTTTACGTTTCGGAAGAACAGTTTGGGAGGAGATTTGACCGAGATGTTCAAAATCATGAGCATTCTGGATCGAGTCGATCAGGTGAAACTATTCTGTTGGTGGAGGGATTGATTTAAGGTAATTGGCAAAAGAAGCAATGGAGGCATGAGGAGAAACTTTACACACAGTGAGTGGTTAGGATCTGGAATGTTGGCCTTGATAGATTAGGGAGAGTTACTTAAAGGGATGACAGTGGATAGACAGTGGCAAACATTCAAGGAACGCATGGAGGAACTACAGCAACTGTTCATTCCTGCCTGTCAGAAAAGCAAAGTGGGTAAGAGAGCCAATCCATGGCTTACCAGGAAATTAGAAATAGTATCCGATACAAGGAAGAAGCATACAGATTGGCCAAGAAAAATAATAGGTCTGAGGACTGGGAGCAGTTTAGAATTCATCAAACAAGGACGAAGGGATTGATTAAGAAGGGGAAAGTAGAGTACGAAAGGAAGCTTGCAGGGAACATAAAGACTGACACCAAGAGTTTCTACAGATATGTGAAGAGAAAGAGATTGGTAAAGACAAATGTAGGCCCCCTACAGACAGAAACAGGAGAATACATAATAAGGGACAAAGAAATGGCTGAGCAATTAAATACATGCTTTGGTTCTGTCTTCACAAAAGAGGACACAAATCAGTTCCCAGTAATGTTGGAGATGAAAGGTTTAGTGAGAGGGAAGAGCGGAGGAAGATCAACATTAGTAGAACAATGGTGTGAGGAAAATTGATGGGATTGAAGGTGGATAAAATCCCCAGAGTCTGAGAATCTGCATCCCAGAATGCTTAAGGGGGTGGCTCTGGAAATAGTGAATGCATTGATGGTCATCTTCTGGGATTCTATAGACTCTGGAACTGTCCCTGCAGATTGGCAGGTTGCTCACATCACTCCGATATTCAAAAATGGAGGTAGAGAGAAAGCAGGGAATTATAGACCAGTAAGCCTAACATTGGTAGTGGGGAAAATGCTTGAATCCATTATCAAGGACTTTATAGCGGAACATTTAGAAAGCAGTGGCAGGATCAGTCCGAGTCAGCATGGATTTATGAAGGGAAAATCATGCTTGACAAATCTGATGGAATTTTTTGAAGAGGTAACCAGTACAGTCGACAAGGGAGAGCCAGTCGATGTGGTATATTTGGACTTTCAGAAGCTGTTTGACAAAGTCCCACATAAGAGATTATTGTGCAAAATTAAAGCACATGGGATTGGGGGAAATGTATTGAGGTGGATAGAAAACTGGTTGGCAGAGAGGAAACAAATTGGCAGGCAGTAACTAGTGGGGTACCACAGGGATTGATGCTGGGACTCCAGCTATTCACAATATATATTAATGATCTGGATGAGGAAACAAAATGTACCATCTCAAAGTTTGAGATGTTACCAAGTTAGGTGGGAGGGTGAATTATGATGAGGATGCAGCACGGTAGCACACGTGGCTAGCACTATGGCTTCAGAGCGCCAGGGTCCCAGGTTCGATTCCCTGCTGGGTCACTGTCTGTGCGGAGTTTGCACGTTCTCCCCGTGTCTGTGTGGGTTTCCTCCGGGTGTTTCCTCCCACCATCCAAAGATGTGTAGGTTAGGTGGATTGGCCATGCTAAAATTGCCCTTAGTGTCCAAAAAAAGTTAGGAGGGGTATTGGGTTATGGGGATAGGGTGGAAGTGAGGGCTTAAGTGGGTCAGTGGAGACTCCATGGGCTGAATGGCCTCCTTCTGCACTGTATGTTCTATGATGCAGGGATCCTACAGCATGATCTGGACAGGTTGGGCGAATGGGCAAATCAATGGCAGATGCAGTATAATTTGGATAAGTGTGAGGTTATTCACTTTGGAAGCAAAAACAGGAAGGCAGATTACTACCTGAATGGTAGTAATGGGAGAGGGGAGTGTACAGTGTGAACTGGGTGTTCTTGTGCACCAGTTGCTGAAGGTAAGCATGCAGGTGCAGTGGGCGGTAAAGAAGGTATGTTAGCCTTCATTGTGAGAGGTTTCGAGTATAGAAGCAGGGATGTGTTGCTGCAATTATACAGGGCCTTGGTGAGGCCATACCTGGTGTGCAATTTTGGTCTCCTTCTCTGAGGAAGGATGTTCTTGCTCTCGAGGGAGTGCAGTGATGGGTTACCAGACTGATTCCAGGGATGGCAGGACTGTCATATGAGGAGAGATTGACTAGATTGGGATTGTTCTCGCTGGAGTTCAGAAGAATGAGGGGGGAATCTCATAGAGGCTTATAAAATTTTAACGGGACTGGACAGGGCACTTGCAGGGAAGATGTCACCAATGATGGGTGTGTGCAGAACCAGGGGTCACAACCTGAGGATTCGGGGTAAACTATTTCGGACAGAGATAAGGAGACATTTCTTCATACAAAGAGTGGTGAGCCTGTGGAATTCATTACCACAGGAAGTAGTTGATGCTCAAACTTTGAATATATTCAAGAGGCCCCTAGATATTGCACTTGGGGAGAATGGGATCAAAGGCTATGGGGAGAAAGCAGGATTAAGCTATTGAGTTGGATGATCAGCCATGATCGTGATGAATGGCAGAGCAAGCTCGAAGGGCCAAAGGCCTCCTGCTCCTGACTTCTATGTATCTATGTATGTATGTTCTGTCTGAGAGAGTGTGGAGGCAGGGTCACACAGTGAGTAGTTAGGATCTGGAATGTTCTATCTGAGAGAGTTTGGAGGCTGGTTCACACAGCGAGGGTTAGAATCTGGAATGCACTGTTTGAGAGTGTGGTAGAGGTAGGTTCAATCGAGACATTCATGAGGGAATTAGATTATAGAGTTAGAGAGTCATGGAGGTTTGCAAGAAAAGGTCCTTTGGCCTATCGCAGCTGCGCCGGTCAAAAATAAGCACCTATTTTAATCCCATTTTCCAGCACTTGTCCCATAGTCTTGTTTGCCTTGGCATTGCTTCCCATGGTTCTTCGGTTCATCATGTATTTCCATGCCTTGTTTGTCCTGCCCAAAGTCATCACCTCACGCTTATTTGGATTGAATTCCATTTGCCACTGATCAGCCCATTTGGCTTGCCCGTCCATGCCCTCCTGTAATCTAAGGTTATCCTCCTCACTATTTACCACCCCGCCAATTTTCGTATCATCCGTGATTTTGGTCTGAAAGGGAAGAATCGGGAGAAGATGGGGGAATGGTATGTGTACCGTCAAAGAGCCAGCACAAACACAACGGGCTGAATGGCCTCTCCCTGTGCGATAACAATTCTGTGATTCTGTAAAGGGTTTTGGTAAAATCAAACCTGAACTGTGTGAAATTTTGGTGTCCATATTTAAGGAAAGATACACTTGCATTGATAGTGGGTCAGTGAAGGTTCTCGAGATGAGAGAGGCCGCTGTAGGATGCGTCGCCTTGGAGTTGCAGCACAATAAAGGTGGCTCCTGGGGATCATAGCATGGAGGTCACGGTGTGGAGGTGGCAGAACTGGGGGGGTCATGGTATGGGAGTCACTGTGTGCGGGCTTTCAGCACTAGGGTTCACTCTGTGAAGGTGTTCACTGGGGCTCACTGTCGGAAGTGTCAGAGCTGCGGGTCACGGCGTTGGAATTGTCAGCACTGCGGGTAACAGCGGTCACAGCGTGGGGATGGCAGTGTGGGGGCACCAGTGCTGGGGGATAGCGCTGGGTGGAGGTGGCAGTGGCAGTGTTGAGGGTCATGACTAGGTGCTGGTGATGGGGTGTTTGTAGTATTGGAGGGATGCTGGCTCCCTGTGGATCTCAGTGGGGAGACTGCAACACTGCGGGTCACAGCGAGGAGATGGTGGAGCTGGGGGTGGTGACAGAATGACGGTGGCTCCTCCGTGGGGTGAGCGAGGGGACAGCGTGCAAATGACCAGCAGGAGTGACGCATGATGATGAAGGTTTGGGAGTTAGGTTGCAGTGCCAGTTGTGAGTCAGATGGAAATGAGACGAGTTGTCCCTATTTAAGTCCACTTTGCTGAAAAGAATAGAAAAGTAACATTTTATTCCAATGGAGAGAGGCTGTGGGATGCTGCAACATGAAGAGTCTGGGTTTCTTGTAAGTGAATCATAAAATGTTGGCATGCAGGCAAAGCAAGTGGTTAGGAAGGCAAAACAAATGTTGGGTGGGTTCATTGCAAAGGGATAGAGTATGGAAATAGGGAAGTGTTATAGAGGGCCTTCCACCTAGCCTGCACATCTTGGACTGGTGTGAGGAAACCGCAGCACCCAGAGGAAACCCACGCAGACATGGGGAGAACGTGCAGACTCCGCACAGACAGTGACCCAGCCGGGAATTGAACCTGGGACCCTGGAGCTGTGAAGCATTTATGCTAACCACACATGCTGCCTAGCACCATGCTACCGTGCTACCCGTGGACCAGGACAGATTTTTGGTGATGTGCACTCCTAGGAATTTGAAGTGGGTGCTCTTCCCAAGGGCGCTGGTGCAGACTCAATCGGCCGAATGGTCTCCTGCACTGTAAATTCTGAGAATGGTTCCAGGGATGAGGAAATTTCAGTTTGGTGGATAGATTGGAGAGACAGGACTTTACGTTTCGGAAGAACAGTTTGGGGAGGAGATTTGACCGAGATGTTCAAAATCATGAGCATTCTGGATCGAGTCGATCAGGTGAAACTATTCTGTTGGTGGAGGGATTGATTTAAGGTAATTGGCAAAAGAAGAAGAGTCCGCACAGTCACCCAAGGCCAGAAAGGAACTTTGGTCCCTGGTGCTGTTAAACAACATTGCCATTCCAGTCTGAGGAAATCTCTCTCCTGGGGAGCAGTGCAGGCTAGGTCATTAATTATGTTCAAGGCTGAGTTAGACTGATTTTTGATCGACAAGGGAGTTGAGGATTACAGGAGGACAGGCAGCAAAGTGGAGTTGAGGCTGTTGTCAGATCAGCTGCAACCTTATGGAATGAATGGTAGAGCAGGCTCAAGGGTTTGAATGACCCGTTCCTAATTGTGTTATGACTGTCACCAGATGAAAGGAGTATTTTGATGATTCTACAATGTGCTGTGGGGGATGCTGTGTGCAGACTTGAATATTGTTGAATTTTAAATTGATCTGCTTTCCGTTCTAGAATGGACACCGATGGCAGGCGATACAGGATGTGTTAATCACGGACCAGGATAGTCTCGATCTTCCGAATGTAAACCTCATGTTGGAACTTATTATACAGAAGAAGCAACAGCTGGAAGCAGTGAGTACTCTGTTTCTACCTGAGGACAACAAGTGATATGAGAAAAAGCAGGCCAGAAGGGAATAGCAAGGAGGGGAAGGGAATGAACTGTTTTGTGGCAAAGTACAGTTGTTCAGATACAGAAGTTTCTCACCCCTTGCTATGTTACTAACATACATTCATACATCATGGTAACACAGAGGTTAGCACTGTTGCTTCACAGCGCCAGGGACCCGGGTTCGATTCCCGGCTTGGGTCACTGTCTGTGGGGAGTCTGCAGGTTCTCCCCGTGTCTGCGTGGGTTTCCTCTGGGTGCTCCGGTTTCCTGCCACAAGTCCCGAAATATGTGCTTGTTAGGTGAATTGGACATTCTGAATTCTCCCTCGGTGTGGTGCCTCGGCGATTTTCACAGTAACTTTGTTGCAATGTTAATGTAAGCCTACTTGTGACAGTAATAAAGATTATTGTTAGCATAGAATCCTGGGGCAGCATGGTGGTGCAGTGGTTAGCACTGATGCCTCACGGTGCTGAGGTCCCAGGTTCGATCCCGGCTCTGGGTCACTGTCCGTGTGAAATTTGCACATTCTCCCCGTGTTTGTGTGGTTTCACCCCACAACCCAAAGATGTGCAGGATAGGTGGATTGGCCACGCTAAATTGCCGCTTAATTGGAAAAAATGAATTGGGTACTCTAAATTTAAAAAAATATATATCATAGAATCCCTACAGTGCAGCAGAAAGTCATTTGGCCCATCAAGTCTGCATTCGACCTCCGAACGAGCATCCTACCTAGGCTTGCTTCCCCCCACTATTTCACAGTAAATTCATTGCAGTGTTAATGTAAGCCTGCGTGTGACAATAAAGATTATTATTATTATATCCCATAACCCCACCTAACCTTTTGGACACTAAGGGGTGGTTTGGCATGGCCAATCCACCTAATGTGCACATCTTTGGGCTGTGGGAGGAAACCAGAGCACCTGGAAGAAACCCACGCACACACAGGGAGAAAGTGCAGACTCCACACAGTTTCCCGACGCCGGAATTGAACTCGAGTCCCTGGCGTTGTGATGCAGCAGTGCTAACCACTGTATTGCCCACGAGGCAGCACGGTAGCATTGTGGATAGCACAATCGCTTCACAGCTCCAGGGTCCCAGGTTCGATTCCGGCTTGGGTCACTGTCTGTGTGGAGTCTGCACATCCTCCCCGTGTGTGCGTGGGTTTCCTCCGGGTGCTCCGGTTTCCTCCCACAGTCCAAAGGCGTGCAGGTTACATAGAACAGTACAGCACAGAACAGGCCCTTCGGCCCTCGATGTTGTGCCGAGCCATGATCACCCTACTCAAACCCACATATCCACCCTATACCCGTAACCCAACAACCCCCCCCTTAACCTTACTTTTATTAGGACACTACGGGCAATTTAGCATGGCCAATCCACCTAACCCGCACATCTTTGGACTGTGGGAGGAAACCGGAGCACCCGGAGGAAACCCACGCACACAGGGGAGGACGTGCAGACTCCACACAGACAGTGACCCAGCCGGGAATCGAACCTGGGACCCTGGAGCTGTGAAGCATTTATGCTAACCACCATGCTACCCTGCTGTTAGGTGGATTGGCCATGATAAATTGCCCTTAGTGTCCAAAATTGCCCTTAGTGGTGGGTGGGGTTATTGGGTTATGGTGATAGGATGGAGGTGTTAACCTTGGGTAGGGTGCTCTTTCCAGGAGCCGGTGCAGACTCTATGGGCCGAATGCCCTCCTTCTGCTCTGTAAATTCTATAACAGCATCTTCAAGAATCGTTTTTAGTTTTTGTCCTTGGAATCAAAGGAGATATCCTTTCGGCTCCCACGTTTGTCTTCTTTAGTTTAACCATCCTTAAAGTTTTCCTTTTATCTGTCATAAAGATGGCCAAACCACCTAACGTGTACATCTTTGGACTGTGGGAAGAAAAGGAGTACCCGGAGGAAACCCACGCAGACACGGGGAGAAAGCGCAGACTCCGCACAGACAGTCACCCGAGGCTGGAATTGAACCCCGGTCCCTGGCACTGTGAGGCAGCAGTGCTAAGCACTGTGCCACTATGATGCCCAAAAGGTGCTGGTGAGCTGCCTTTTTGAACTGCTGCAGTCCATGTGGTGCAGGTACATCCAAAGTGCTGTAGGGGAGGGAATTCCAGCACCTTGACCCAGTGATGCCGTTCCAAGTCTGGATGGCAAGTGTCTTGGAGGAGAACTTGCACGTGGTGGTGTCTGCTGTCCTGGTCCTTCCAGGTGGCTGAGGTCACGGTTTGTCCAGAAAACTGTGTTGTCTGCCCAATGCCTGGCTTCAAGACATCTGCTCAGGGCTGGAGACAAACTTTGAGTGGGAGGAAGAGGACCCTGTCATTGTTGTGCACGTAGACTGCGACTTAAACATGAGAGGGAAAATAGTTTTTGTATCATCAGTATGGGGAGCAGGGCATCAAATTTATGAATCTCAAAGGTTCTGCTTCTAATAACCTCTGGATTGCCTAAAACACGTGCAAATTGGGTTGGGACAATAAGATTAGAGAAATTAATGCATGGCACAAAGACTGGGGTGGTAGAATTGGGTTCCAGTTCATGGGGCACTGGCACCAGTACAAAGGGAAGTTGGGAAAGTATCATAATAATAATCTTTATTAGGTACCATCAGGACAGTCTACATTGTTACGACACTTTGAGCTAGTGCACGGTCAATTCCAACTCCACTTGACTCAGTCGTATCACAAGAGAATTAACCAATAATTATTAGAAAAATACCCAATGTTTTTGGCCGCAGGCTGCCCAATCATTATAGTCTTGCATTTGTTATTTTATTTTTTTCTAATTGAGGGACAATTTAGCGTGGCCAATCCACCTACACTGCAAATCTTTGGGTTGTGGGGGTGAGACCCACACAGACACTGGGAGAAAGTGCAAACTCCACACGGGCATTGACCCAGGCCAGATTGAACCCGGGTCCTCAGCGCCACGAGGCAGCAGTGCTAACTGCTAACACTAGCGTGCCGCCAACACATTTGTAATTTTTGTGCTTTTCAAATGTTTTTTATTGGGTTTTTGAACAAAGTATATTTATAGTTATGTACATAGAATAAAGTTTATATATATATATATATATATATAGAAGAGAATAGAAAAAAAAGAAAAAAAAACTGGTATGATTTTGTGCTCAACAACACAACTCTGTACAGTTAGCAATATTATTTTTAACAAATAAGTAGGCACCTCTTTGTGAGGGGGGGGCAAAACTGTGGAGGTACATATACATTTGGGTGCCGGAGAAACAATTATATTAGTTATGTCCAATACAGGGAGGGCAATATGAGAATGGATCTGATGTTGGTATTGTTACTTGCTTCTCCTGGACGGTTTTCGCTGCCGTTGTCGTCGTGCGGTCACCTCCGCTTTGGCCGTTTGTCCTGTCTTTCACCTTTATTTTCCTGTTACTGTATACATTTGTAATTTTAAACACAATTACTGTTTATTTATAGCCAGATCTTGTTATGACACCTTGGGTGAGTGCGCAATCAATTCCAGCCCCAAAGACTCCGGAGTCCAACATGAGTCAATTAACCAATAATTTGTATATTTTCCTGAGATCTTTCGCCCTCGAATGCTGCAATGACCAGATTTGAAAGTAAACAAATTTAAAAACTGTTTATGATAACAGAAGAGATTAACATGTAATGGAAATAATGGAACAATGGTCTACTAATCTAACTATTCCCCAAAACCCGTCCCACCCTCCACCCAGACACACAAGAGAGACACATGGTTGAGGGGGGGGCGGATAGGAAAGGTTCAAAATAACAGGGAATGAACGTGGGATGAGAGATGGATTTTTGCTGCTGAGGTTGTAATCTTTGTAGTTGGTGATCTTCCATGGATGCAAGTGTTGAAATCATTGGTTGTTTGGAACTTCAAATATTTGACTTCCATTAGAACATGCAGGCTGCAGAATTCTTTATGGAGAGTCACTTTCAGTTGTACAGGCCTCCATACTCGCTGCCAGACTCCGAGATAATATTAGAATTCTCTACCTGAGACTTTAAAAGGAGGCCGTCCGTCCACTCTGCTTCTTGAATGCCTGTCTGCCATCTCTGAAGATCAAGGTTAACTGTGGTGAGGAGAAAGAGAAAAGGGGTCTTTCTACCGGACCTGTAGAGATCTCAGGAACATAGAACAGAGAACGATACAGCGCAGTACAGGCCCTTCGGCCCACGATGTTGCACCGACATGGGAAGTCAAAAACTAAAGGCCATCTATCCTACACTATGCCATTATCATCCATATGCTTATCCAATAAACTTTTAAATGCCCTCAATGTTGGCGAGTTCACTACTGTTGCAGGTAGGGCATTCCACGGCCTCACCACTCTGCATAAAAAACCCACCTCTGACGTCTGTCCTATATCTATTACCCCTCAATTTAAGGCTATGTCCCCTCGTGCTAGCCACCTCCATCCGTGGGAGAAGGCTCTCACTGTCCACCCTATCTAACCCTCTGATCATTTTGTATGCCTCTATTAAGTCACCTCTTAACCTTCTTCTCTCTAACGAAAACAACCTCAAGTCCATCAGCCTTTCCTCATAAGATTTTCCCTCCATACCAGGCAACAGGAGAGAGCTATCAGCACTGTGTTTCCTCAGTGTCTCAAACAGAGGTTAGGCTTTCACAGATCTGGCTACAGAAACTGCTTACCGTCTTTTAATCAGATGTTACTTTCACAGGCGTCAGTCTTTTAAATCGTCAAGTAAAGAGTTGAGATATCTGCTTTTCCTTCCAGTGGAGCTTCCATAGGCTAGATGGAAACCTTTTGAATTACCAGAGAGAGAAAGTAGAGAGAGACTCAATCTGCTGCCTTTCAGGCCTAAGCAGAAATTGAAAGCCAAAATGGAACTTGCCTGGGTTTTCCAGAATCTTCCAGAACCTTCTAGAGCGCTACACCAATCCCAATCAAGAGTAGGTGTCCTGGAATTTAAGAAGGGTTTGACTGCTAGCCAAGTCCATCAAAATGACATCACGAGCATACTGCATGGAGGCGTGTGCCTGGGCTCGTTTAAATAGCTTGCAGCAGGGGAATTTTCAGTTAAAAAACAAAAGTCTAGTTTTAAACAAGCTCTGCAATTCTGAGGCAGGCAGCCAGCAAGGCAGGAATTAAAAAGGGAAAAGAAGAATTGGGAAGTTCCTTACAAACTATAATGAAATATGCAGCAAATACAACTGGTAACTGGTTAACTATTATCCAATCCTGATTTCCCCCACTTTAACTTGCTCCCACCTTCTATATATACATGCACACACATAGACAGATAAACACAAGAGGGGAGGAGAGGGGTGAAAATCATAAGTAAAAGGAAAAAGAGTTTTTGTTTCAGGTGGTGGTTCCTAGCATCTTTATCCTCTTCAAACTTTGCGTTCAGTTCGGGCTCTTTACTTTAGGTTCATTCAGGTGTCTGTAGTTTCAGAAATACAGCGCTCGCAGCCTTTCTAGAGAGAGGGAAAACAGCTTTCCGTCTTTTCTTTGCATCCAGCCTGTAATGGTTTTCCTCTAGATTCATTCATTCAGGTTCTCTGCAGCTTCATAAATACAGCACTCAGCCTTCCTGGAGAGAGAGAAAGCAGGTCCTTGTCTTTTGTGTGTCTAGGACTCAACTGCACCCTGAGGTCTCTGAGAACCATCCCATGGGGGTAGTGATTGGATCCAATCACCTACTGTTGCTGGGGAGAATACGATCTTTTGGCTAATTCATTGGGCACCAGTAAAATCAATCGAACTGAGTTCCATCCCATCTCTCTCTCTGGTGCCAAAACATCCGAGGTCTCCTGTTCATGATTTGGGGCAGCACGGTAGCACAAGTGGATAGCACCTGTGGGCTTCACAGCGCCAGGGTCCCAGGTTCGATTCCCCGCTGGGTCACTGTCTGTGCGGAGTCTGCATGTTCTCTCCGTGTCTGCGTGGGTTTCCTCCGGGTGCTCCGGTTTCCTCCCACAGTCCAAGGACGTGCAGGTTAGGTGGATTGGCCATGCTAAATTGCCCTTAGTGTCCAAAAAGGTTAGATGGGGTTATTGGATCACGGGGATAGGGTGGAAGTGAGGGCTTATTCCCTTAAAATAGTTGAGAGTTTGACTACATCAGGGGCTATCGTCCCTTTGAGAAAAACCCTGCATATCTCTCCTCTACCTCATTCATCAAACCTCCCACAGCAATGTTTACCTCAGGTCTCCGAAGTCCAGTTAAGGCTACAGTCTGCCCTGTAGTATTCTCCACTTTTGTTCCCTTTTCAGAATCCGCCTGATGAACCCCCACAAGTCCATATCACCATAGAATCCCTACAGTGCAGAAGGAAGTCATTCGGCCTACCAGGTCTGCCCCGACCCTCCGAAAGAGAACCCCATCTAGGCCCACTCCACCACATTATTCGCGTAACCACTGCCTAATCTCATCTTTTGGACACTCAGGGGCAATTTTATCATGGCCGATCCACCTACCCTGCACATCATTGGACTGTGGGAGGAATCCCGAGCACCTGAGGAAATCCACACAGACACTGGGAGAAAGTGCAAACTCCACGCAGTCTCCCAAGGCTGGGACAAGTCGCATATGCTTTCCATGCAACTTCCAACATGCTGAACGATAGCGGCCCACCTTATTACATTGATTAGAGTTGAGAAGAGTAAGAGATGACTTAGAACATAGAACATAGAACAGTACAGCACAGAACAGGCCCTTCGGCCCTCGATGTTGTGCCGAGCAATGATCACCCTACTTAAACCCACGTAACCCGTATACCCGTAACCCAACAATCCCCCCATTAACCTTACACTACGGGCAATTTAGCATGGCCAACCCACCTAACCCGCACATCTTTGGACTGTGGGAGGAAACCGGAGCACCCGGAGGAAACCCACGCACACACGGGGAGGACGTGCAGACTCCACACAGACAGTGCCCCAGCCGGGAATCGAACCTGGGACCCTGGAGCTGTGAAGCATTGATGCTAACCACCATGCTACCGTGAGGCCCCTAAACTTGAGTGAATCATACACAATATGTGGTGGCACGCTAGCACAGTGGTTAGCACTGGCATCACAGCTCCAGGGTCCCAGGATGGGAGGCGGGTTCACGTGATGGACAGGGCTGTGTTCACAGCTGTCTGTAGTTTCTTACAATCTTGGGCTGAGCAGGTGCGATACCAGCCTGTGATGTAGCCAGATAACTTTTTCTTGGTACATCAGTAAAATTGGTAAGAGTTAGTGTGGACATGCTGAATTTCCTTAGATTCCTGAGGAAGTTTCAGCGCTGGTGTGCTTTCTTGGTGCTGGTGTCAACGTGGGTGGACCAGGACAGATTTTTGGATGATGTGCACACCTAGGAATTTGAAACTGCTAACCATCTCCACCTCGGCCCCGTTGATGCAGACAGGGGTGTGTGCGATACTTTGCTTCCTGAAATCAATGACCTGCTCTTTAGTTTTGCTGATGTTGAGGGAGAGATTGGTGTCGTTACCCACGCCACACTGTTCTCTGTCTCCATCATTGTTGTTTGAGATCTGACCTACTACGGTCGAGTCATCAGCAAACTTGTAGTTGGAGTTGGAGCCAAATTTTGCCACAGTCATGTGTGTAATCGGAGTATAGTAGGGGGCCAAGTAAGTAGCCTTGTGGGGCCCCGGTATTGAGGACGATCATGGAGGAGCTGTTGATGATTATTCTTACTGATTATGGTCAATGAGTCAGAAAATTGAGGATCCAGTTCCAGAGGGAGGAGCCAAGTCCTAAATTTTGGAGTTTGGATATGAGCTTGGCTGGGATTATGGTGTTGAAATGGAGCTGTAGTCAATTAATAGGAGTCTGACGTATGAGTCCTTGTTGTCGAGATGCTCCAGGATTGAGTGTAGGGCCAGTGGGATAGCGTCTGCCATAGACCGATTGTGGTGGTATGTAAATTGCAGTGGATCAAGGCATTCTGGGAATTTGGAGTTGGTGTCTCGTGACCTACCTTCAAAGCACTTCATAATGATAGATGTCAAGGCCACCGGACACACGGCTGTTGCACGGCTGCCACTGTATGTCGGTGATGGAGGGAGTGAACGTTGAAGGTGGTGGATGTGGTCCCAATCAAATGGGCTCTTTTGTCCTGGATTACATTGAGCTTCTTGCGTGTTGTTGGAGCAGCTCTCATCCAGGCAAGTGGAGAGTTTCCATCACACTCCTGACTTAGAATCATGGAATCTTTATAGCGCAGCAGGAGGCTATTCAGCCCATGGAGTCTGCGCCGATCCTCTGAAAGAACACTCCACCCAAGCACTTCCCTGCCCTATCCAACTAACCCCTTTACCTAACCTACACATCCCTGGACACAAAGGGGCCATTTAGCATGGTCAGTCCACCTGAGCCACACATCTTTGGTCTGTAGCAGGAAACCGGAGCACCTGGAGGAAACCCACAAAGACACAGGGAGAAAATGCAAACTCCACACAGTCACTCAAGGCCGGAATTGAACCCGGGTCCCTGACGCTGTGATGCAGCAGTGCTAACCACTGTGCCACCATGCTGCCCCAAATGCCTTGTGGACAGGCTTTGCAGTGCCAGAAGTTGAGTTACTTGCTGCAAGATTCCTAGCCTCTGTCCTGCTCTTGTAGCCACAGTATTTATATGGCTAGCCCAGTTAAATCATCTCAACTCCAGGACATCACTGTATGGGCCTCACGGTAGCATGGTGGTTAGCATCAATGCTTCACAGCTCCAGGGTCCCAGGTTTGATTCCCGGCTGGGTCACTGTCTGTGTGGAGTCTGCACGTCCTCCCCGTGTGTGCGTGGGTTTCCTCCGGGTGCTCCGGTTTCCTCCCACAGTCCAAAGATGTGCGGGTTAGGTGGATTGGCCATGCTAAAATTGCCCGTAGTGTAAGGTTAATGGGGGGATTGTTGGGTTACGGGTATACGGGTTACGTGGGTTTGGGTGGGGTGATCATTGCTCGGCACAACATCGAGGGCCGAAGGGCCTGTTCTGTGCTGTACTGTTCTATGTTCTATGTTCTATGAGTTCCTCAGGGTAGTGTCCTAGTACCAACCATCTTCAGCTGCTTCATCTTCCTTCCAACATAAGTCTTGCAACACCAGGTTAAAGTCCAACAGATTTGTTTCGTATCACTAGCTCCTTCCTCAGGTGAAGGAGCAGTGCTCCGAAAGCTAGTGATTTGAAACAAACCCGTTGGACTTTAACCTGGTGTTGTCAGACTTCTTAATGTGCTCACCCCAGTCCAACGCCGGCATCTCCACATCAAGGCTTCCAACATAACGTCAGAGATGGGGATGTTTCCTGATGACTTGTTGCTCTTTGATAACCACAGTGTGTGTTTTAACCCATAAGGTGGACAAATAATCATACAAGTATTTTAGTTCAATCAGAGTTTATTTATTAGACATAAGGTTATTTTCTTAAGTAAATGCGTTCATGCACACCAAGACTATAACTAACACACTTAAACGACCTTAAGTTCATGTTGACCGGCAGATATAGAGTAGATATGGCCATATCTGTTTCCTAACGTCCGGCGGCTGGAGGCCTGGGAGTCTGTGCTTGATTGTTGTCCTTCGATGGATGTTGCTTGAAATTGGCTGGTGTCAGTAGCTGTGCTGCATTCGGATGTCAGGCGCAAGAGCCGGTCCAAAAGAGAAAGAAATTATGGCTGCGCAGCCTTTTAACCGGCTTGAGTTTCCCCCGCCCCTTTTGTGGGCGGTTTCTGGGTCACTGTCAATCAATTGCTCAGGGTCTACCCTCTGATCGGTCACACCCAATCAGGGCCTGCCATATCACTTTTGGGGTGGACACTCAGAGTGGCCAATCCTCGGAGGGCTCCGAGCAAGGGCTTGGTGTCGCTTCCTCTGGGTAATGATGTGATGGATCTGATTGTTCCATTGTTTCTTTAATTGCCTTTTAATGGCTCATTTGCAGGTGTGAGTTTCTGCATAAAGTCTGGGCTGCAGTTTGCAAATATACAAACTGCAGCTTGTCTGTGTCCCAAGTTTGACCACATTTCCCATCACTCTTAACGGGAAGCCATTTTTGATGGCCACAATTGTACAGTGTTAAGCACCAATAGCGACTCTCAGGTATTGAAGCAGTTAATGTCTAAATGCAGCAAGACCTGGACAATATCCAGGATTGAGCTCACAAGTGGTAAACCTGTAGATGGTCATACCGTTGCATGTGATGGGGAGATGATTCGGTCCTCTCATTGGGATAAGACCATAAGACACGGAGCAGAATTGGGCCATTCGGCCCATCCAGTCTCCTCCGCCATTCAATCATGGCTGATATAATTTTCATTCCCATTCTCCTGTTTTCTCCCCATAACCCCTGATCCCCTATTAATCATGAAGATGGTCATTGCCTGGCACTTCTGTGGCACGAATGTTACTTGCCACATCTGTCTGCAACTCCTACAAACAGCAATAAAATCTTTTTTTCAGCTATGTTGATTGTTTATAAATATTGGACGGGACACTGGGGTTGTTCCCCTTCTTCAAAATTGTGTCATGGGAAATTTTGTGAGCGTAGATGAGGATTGTCTTTAATGTTTCATCTGAAAAAGCAGCATCCTGAATGTGCAGCACTCCCTCTGTCATTGCGCCGGAGGTGTTAATATTGATTTTTGAGGTCAAGTCTCTGGAGTGTACCTTGAGTTTGCGGAAGAGTATTACCAACTGCAGGACAGCTGATTGATTAAGAGGAGAATTAATCAAGCTGTTCAGAATAATGAAGAGTTTTGATAGACTCGGGATGAAGAAGCCCTTTCCAACAGCAGAAATCCCTAAATCATATTTTCCTTGTCTTCCAGACTGCCCAAATCTAAAATTATTGGCAAAAGAAACTGAGGAAAATGTTTTTACAGAGCAAGGACCATAATTGGATAGGTTGGGGTTATTTTTCTTGGAAAAAGAAGGTTGAGGGGTGACTTGATTGAGATGTACAAAATTATGAGGGAAGAGATAGAGTGGTCAGGATAAAATTGTTTCCCTTGGTGGAAAATTCTAGAACCCGGGGACATAGAGTCAAGGTAAATGGCAGAAGGATTAGAGGTGACACGAGGAAGAAATCTTTTTTGCAGAGGGCAGTGGGTGTCTGGGATTCACTGCTTGAGTTGGTAGTGGAGGCAAAGACCCGAAAACCTTCTAAAAAGCATCTGGATCTGCTCCTAAAATGCTTTAAGCTGCAGGCCAATGGGCCGTGTGCAGGGAGATGGGATTAGAAAGTACACCAGGGTGCCCTTGGGCTGGCATGGACAAGATGGGTCGAATGACCTTCTATGCTGTAACTTTTCTATAGTGATCTGGAATGCACTTCCTGAAAGGCTTGTGAAAGCAAATTCGACAGCAATATTCAAAACGGAAATAGATAAGTACTTAACAGCAAGTGCGGGTTAATGGGAGAAATCTAATAGCTTTAATAACGAACCAGCACAGATATGATGGTCTGAGTGGCCTCTGCTATATGCTCTATCTTGGCAGTCCTCCCATCTTGTACCTACAAAACTTCAGCTCATCCAGTACTGCGACCAATATCCTCGCAGGGGTATTTGCTAGTGCTGTTCGGCATGGTTTAAACTAGAGTGGCAGGGAGATGGGTCCAGAGGGAGCGAAGGGGGTATTTGAGGCCTATAGGAGGCTGTATGAGTCGGAGCCCCCGATCGAGGCGGAGGGGATGTGGCGGCTCCTGGATGGAGTTCCTAAAGGTGGAGGGTACAGGGGCTGGGGGCTCCAATTAGGTTAAGGGAGGTGATGGATGACATGGGTGCAGTGAGGCAGGGAAGGCCCCAGGGCCCGATGGGTTCCCAGTAAAGTTTTGTAAAATGTTTGGTGCGGAGCTGGAGCCGCTGTTGGTGAGGACGTAGAATGAGGCGAGGGATAGGGGGCAGCTCCCCCCTACATTGCCATAGGCGTCCATCTCCCTTATCTTAAAGAAAGATAAAGACCCGGAGGAGTGTGGGTCGTGCTGCCTGATATTGCTGCTGAACGTTGATGCAAAGTTGTTAGCGAAGGAGCTAGCATCGCGAATTAAGGACTGTGCCGGGGCCGATAGGGAAGGACAAGACTGGAGATCTTTTTTTATAAGTTTAAAGTACCCAATTACTATTTTTCCAATTAAGGGCAATTTAACTTGGCCAATCTACCTACCCTGCACATCTTTGGGTTGTGGGAGTCCAGGTGGGGAGAGAGGCTGATGTTCGGCCTTTGCCTCCCTGATAGCCCGGAGACAGGTTTTGTTGGAGAAAGTCAAGTTTGCTTTGCGGGGGTTGGTAAAGGGGTTCACTGGGAGGTGGAAACCGTTCATTGATTTCTTCGAAGATGATTGATGGGTCAGCGGGGGCGATGAGGGGTAAAAATTCAGAAGGCGGGATGTGGTGGGGTGTTGGTATCGGGGAAGGTTGGGGATTTATGGTTGCTTGTTCAGGTGGATGTGTTGGTCTTCTGATATTTTGATTAAATAATTTTAAAATGGAGATGGGAACCTTATCAGGTAGACAAGTGATGAAAACAAAGATAGAAATGAAATACAGAAAGGTTGGAAGCAAAAGTGGAAGGCAGGGGAAACTAGAGCTAGCAGCAAATAGAACCATAGTAAAAAAAAAATGTCATTCGCAATAAGGTAGACTCTTGTACAGCGCAAATTGTCATAAATGGGTCTGTAATGATTGTGATTAATGAGACATGGTTGCAAGGTGACCAAGGCTGAATATCCAAGGGTACTGTATATTTGCGAAGGACAGACAAAAACGTAGACAAGGTGGGGGTGTTGTTAGTTGAGCATGAAATCAGTACAAAAGTGAGCGAGGCCATTGGCTCAGAAAATTTAGATGTAGAATCAGCCTGGGTGGAACTGAGAACCAACAAGGGGCATAAAACATTAGTGGAAGTTGTCTATAGACCTCTAATCAGTAGTGGTAAGGTCGGGGATGGTATTAAACAGGTAATTGATTTGCTGAATCTATATGTAGATTAACGTCACCCATGATTACTGAAGCACTTTTAATCTACATATAGATTCAGCAAATCAAATTAGCAATAATACTATGGTGGATGGATTCCTGGAGTGTGTACAAAATGGCTTTTTAGACCAGCATATT
This sequence comes from Scyliorhinus canicula, assembly GCF_902713615.1. Taxonomy (NCBI): domain Eukaryota; kingdom Metazoa; phylum Chordata; class Chondrichthyes; order Carcharhiniformes; family Scyliorhinidae; genus Scyliorhinus; species Scyliorhinus canicula. The sequence continues at coordinate 131,514,867 of NC_052149.1, read as the reverse complement.
GTGAAACCAACTAGGGAACATGCTATCCTAGATTTGGTATTATGCAGTGAGAAGTGGTTGATTAGTAATCTTTTGTGTTATTTTTATTGTTGACAATTTGTGAAAACTTGAATAAAAATTATTTTTTTAAAAAGTAATCTTGTTGTGTGGGGTCCTTTGCCACAGAAAGCTGTGGAGGCCAAATCACTGAGTGCCTTTAAGACAGCGATAGAAATGTTCCTGATTAAAAATGGAATCCGGGGTTATGGGGAGAAGGCAGGAGAATGGGGATGAGAAAAGTATCAGCCATGATTGAATGGCGGAGCAGACTCCATGGACAGAGTGGCCTAATTCTGCTCCTATATCTTGTGGTCTTATGATCTAAGGCAAATGTCCCTTGCAGTCTGAATTGGGACAATTTGTAAAAGAGAACAAGGAAATGTCAGTACAATTTCTAAAAACCACTTCAGTTCTCTCTGCTCGACTATCTACGTTCTTTTGCAGTTGATTGGTATCACCTCATTATTTGCCATTCCACCAAGTTTGGCATCATGGCAAATTTTGAAATTTTCACGATATTCTTACATTCATGTATTTATATAGCAGAAAAACAACAATAAATACCGCTCCACCATCCTCCAGTGGAAAAGCCATTTCGTACAATTTTCTGCTTTATTGTCCTTGAGCTAATAGTTGATCCAAGCTACTCAGGAGCCTCAATTTTATTCACTAAAATTTTATTCACCTTTTATGGGCGGCACGTTGGCACAGCGGTTAGCACTGCTGCCTCACAACGCGAGGGACCCGGGTTCAGTTCCGGCATTTGGTGACTGTGTGGCGTTTGTAAGTACTCCCCGCGTCTGTGTGGGTTTCCTCCGGGTGCTCCAGTTTCCACTCTCAGTCCAAAGATGTGCAGGTTAGGTGAATTAGTCGTGTCGAAAAGATTAGGTTTAATTACTGGGTTACGGGGATAGGGTGGGGGGGGTGTGGACCTAGGTAGTGCACACTTTCGCAGGGTCGGTGCAGACTTGATAGACTGAATGGCCTCCTGAATGCATGAATGACATATTTTATGATATGTGGTTCTTTTGTCAAAGACTTTGTTAAAACCCTTATAATAATCTTTATTAGTGTTACAAGTAGGCTTACATTAACACTGCAATGAAGTTACTGTGAAAATCCCCTAGTCGCCACATTCTGGCGCCTGTTTGGGAACACTGAGGGAGAATTCAGAATGTCCAATTCACCTAACAGCACGTCTTTCGGGGCTTGTGGGAGGAAACCCACGCAGACATGGGGAGAACGTGCAGACTCCGCACAGACAGTGATCCAAGGCGGGATTTGAACCCGGGTCCCTGGCGTTGTGAAGCAACGGTGCTAAACACTGTGCTACCGTGCCGCCTCGTTATAAAGAACATGAACCACATTCCCTTCATCACCTTTCTCTGTTACCGTATCAAACAATTTAGTTGGATTCGCCAAACACGATCTGCCTTTTTCAAAGTTCCCTGCTTTCTACATGGCAACTCAATGGCCAATCAGAGTCGACTTGCCAAGCACTCCGCATTCTTTTCTCCTCTAGTATAAATTGTTATGATTAGTTGGAATTTGGCATTCTTGCATTTGTCCTGATGAATGAGACACCAAAAGCTTTGGTAATATTTTGCAAACCGGTGCTGGAGAGATCTTAATTAGTTCAAACCTCCCCAAGTGCCTATTGCTATTTTTTACCCCTTGCCCCTTTTTCAAATAAGTATGCAAACATGTACTACTTTGCAATCCTCTGACTCCTTCCCTGTATCTGGGGAAGATTTTGGCAAGCAATTCCACTACCTCAAACCTACTTCACTTAGCAACCTGGGATGCAAACCATCTGAACGAGGTAACTTATCCACTCCACAAATCGTTCCAATACCTCTCCTCCTCAGTTTTCACTCTATCCATTACTTCCACTGTCTCACTTCTGCCCCTATTTTGCTAGCATCCTCTTCCTCACCTTTAACCTCCTCCTATGCCTCAGATATATATGCTTCCCCAATTCTCGCACCTTGAACATCCCGGATTCTAATCACTCATCAGTTGCCTTTCGAGAGATTGGAATTCCCTCAATAACCCAGTCCACTTCTCTACCTTCCTTCAAGAAGTCACTTCAAACCTAAAGTCACTCACTTAAACCCTTCCTCGCTAACCAAGTATTTAGTCATCTGCCCTATTCTCCTTCTGAGGTTCAGTTTAATATATTGTTTGATAGCCTTCCTGTGAAACATTTTGGATTATTTTAGTACATTAAAGTTGTTATATTTATGCAAGTTGTTGTGTCGTTAAAAACTGTAACTCATAGTTCTGATGAACAATTCTGATGATGTTCTAAATCTGGAACATTCCAATATTAAGGGGTTCTGTGATCAAGGTGTTTGAAATGATGAAAGTTTTTGATAGGATTGATAAAAGTAGATGCTCTTCTCTGCTGGAGAAATCCAGAAACAGGCTTATAACTTTAAAATTAGAATTAGGCTGCTGAGGGAAAGGAAGAAGCACTTTTTAATCAAATTCTCATTAAGGCCATGTTCAAAACTGAGATGGATAGATTTTGGTTGTGAAGGGATACAAAGGCAGGTTGATGAAATATAAAAGAAATTCTGGAAATACTCAGTAGGTCAGGCAACATCTGTGGAGAGGCAGAGTTAACATTTCAGGCCTGATGAAAGGTCTTCGACCTGATAAGTTAACTCTCCGTTGATCGTGACCTGAATGCATTTCCTAATCTTATTTGATTTACAGCCTCAGTAGAATTTAACTTTGTGAAGTACTATAAATGGAATGACTGATCATACATGATCTAAGGGGATGGCAGAATAAGTTTGAGAGACTTCCTGTTCCCTATGACAGCACGGTGGCACAGTGGTTAGCACTGCTGTCTCACAGCGCTAGGGACCCAGGTTCAATTCTGGCCATGGGTGACTGTGTGGAGTTTGCACTTTCTCCTTGTGTCTGCATGGATCTACTCCCACAGTCCAAAATAAAATGTGCAGGTTAGGTGGATTGGCCATGATTAATTACCCCTTAGTGTCCAAAGATGTGCAGGTTAGGTGGGGTTATGGCGATGGGGTGGGGGAGTGGTCCTACACAGGATGTTCTTCAGAAGGTTGGTGAAGAATTGATGTGCCGAATGGCCTCCTGCACTATTAGAATTCTATGACCAACTTGTCTGTTTGCTCAGTGCTTCATTGATCCTCCAGAGTGCTGCCTTTCAATGTCCTCAATCTGAATGTGATCCCCCATAAGCTATTACAACTGGACCAGTAGACATTGGAAAGTGACATGTAAACTGTTGTTGCCATTTGTAACATCTGTATATTCATCATTTAGGAATCACAGGCAGCCCAGCTGCAGATCCTAATGGAATTTCTTCAGGAGGCAAAAAGGAATAAGAAGGAGGTTGGTTTGATATATATTTTATATGTTATACTTTTTATTTCCTGCAAGCTTGTGTGTTTGGAGGTTAGGTTGAGATAAAGTCTGCAAGCAGCTATAGCTCTCGTATGTCAGCATGGTTCAGTGGCTCACACTCTGTCCTCTGATTGAAAAGGCTGCTGGTTTGGTGGCACAGTGGTTAGCACTGCTGTCTCACAGCTCCAGGGACCCGGGTTCAATTCTGGCCTCGGGTGACCGTGTGGAGTTTGCACATTCTCTACGTGTCTGCATGGGTTTCCTCCGTAAAATTACCAATTGTAAAATTGGTTCAGTGGTGAGACCACATCGGGAATACAGTGTACAGTTTTGGTCTCCTTATTCAAGAAATGATTTAATGTGTCGGAAACAGTTCAGAGAAGATACGTTTGTCTGAATCCGGCAACAAGAGGGTTATCTTATGAGGAAAGGTTGAACAGACAGGGCCTGTGTCATTGGAGTTCAGAAGAATGAGAGGTGATCTATTGAAACGCAACCCTGAGGGGTTGGATGCAGGGTGGATGCTGAAAGGATGTTTCCCCTTTTGGGAGATTAGAATCAGGAGACACGACGTAGAAATAAGGGGTTGCCCATTTAAGATGGTTTCCTCCCACAGTCCCACAGTCCAGAGATGTGCAGGTTAGGTGGATTGGCCATGATAAATTGCCCCTTAGTGTCCAAAAGGTTAGGTGGGTTACTGGATTACGGGGGTGGGGTGGAGGCGTGGGTTTACGTGGGGTGCTCTTTCCAAGGGCAGGGACAAACTCGATGGGCCGAATAGCCTCCTTCTGCACTAAATTCTATGATTCTATGGTTCAAGTCCCATTCCAGAAACTTGAGCACAAAATATCTGCTGATGCCAGAGGAACAGTCTTTTCGATGAGAGATTAAACTGAGGCCGTATCTGCCCTATCAGGTGGGCTTGTAGGTTCCCACAGCCAGGAAACCAAAACTTTACTGCTCAATTAAAACAATTTAAAAATAACCTCATCATCTGGTTGTGGGATCGTGCTGTGTGCAATGTGACCATTCGCTACAATGCGACAATGACTGCACTTCAGAAATACTTCAATGGCTGCAAAGTGCTTTTGGACATTGTGAGGTGATGAAAAGCACTGTACCGATGCTGGGTTTTCTGTGTTTGTCTCTATGGGGGATTGTGTGGCAGTACGGGAGAGTGTCATTAGGCGCGGAGCAGGGCTGTACTGGAAGCAGAATTGTTGATGGGAATTTAAATCCATTGAGGTTATTGCCCAGTTGACTGCCTCTGACTTCTTTTCTCAGCAATTGGACCAGTTACAGAAGGAGCTGAAAGTTCTTGAGGAGGACATTAAACGAGTAGAGGTTTGTAAAATTGGTTCAGTGGTGAGACCACATCGGGAATACAGTGTACAGTTTTGGTCTCCTTATTCAAGAAATGATTTAATGTGTCGGAAACAGTTCAGAGAAGATACGTTTGTCTGAATCCGGCAACAAGAGGGTTATCTTATGAGGAAAGGTTGAACAGACAGGGCCTGTGTCATTGGAGTTCAGAAGAATGAGAGGTGATCTATTGAAACGCAACCCTGAGGGGTTGGATGCAGGGTGGATGCTGAAAGGATGTTTCCCCTTTTGGGAAATTAGAATCAGGAGACACGACGTCGAAATAAGGGGTTGCCCATTTAAGATGGAGATGAGAAGAAAGATTTTCTGAGGGTTGTGAATCTTTGGAATGTTCTTTTCCCAGAGGCAATGTCAATGAATATTTTTAAGGCAGAGATAGATTGTGAAATATCAGGGGAGCCAAATGTTATTGGGCTATCTGGAATATGGAATTGAGGCCACGATTAGATCGGCCATGATCTCATTGAATGGTGCAGCAGGCTCAAGCGGCTGAATGGCCTCCTGCTCCTATTTGGTATGTTCACATGATCGTCGATTTATCAAGGAGCCCCCGTCTTTATTGCAAAGCAATGAGTTCAAACAAAGCAGGCTTCATTGTTTACATGGAAAAACATGGGCGGTCGATCTCTGCCAAATCTACAATGCTACCACTAGGCAGCCACAGCCGAGAGGATGGATACAAGAACTGAATATTGAATGGGTGAGGCTGGCGGAGTCCTCCAGCAGAGGAATGACCCTCCGAGCACTTGCCACGGCAGCACTCCCATCCCCTCCCACATTAAAGTACACATCCAGCCCAGTGGTGGTAGCCACACTGAAGATGTGGAACCAAGTGAGGCAGCATTTTGGTCTAACTGAGATGCCCTCCATGGCCCTCATCTGCGGTAACCACAAATTCCTGTCAGCCATGCTTGACGCCACCTTTAAAAATTGGAGACAGGGTGGGAGGATGCTCGCAGTTTGGGACCTTTACATAGGGGACAGACTCGCAGGGTTGGACGAGCGCACGGAGGACCTGGACTGGCCAACGGGACAGGAGCTCCGGCACCTTCAAATTAAACACTTTCTCTGCAAGGAGACGGCAAAGTACCCCAGGGCTCCGAGAGATTCTCTGAAAGGAACTAATCAACACAGACAAAAAGGAGGGAGGGCGAACTGTGGGAACATTAACGGACAGGGCAAGACTACCACTGGATGAAGCTAGATGGAAATGGGAAGATGAGCTGAGGACTCTGGAATGAAGCACTGAGCAGGGCCAACTCCACCTCCTCCTGCGCTAGGTTAAGCCTCATGCAGTTTAAAGTGGTGCACAGAGCCCACCTGACTAGAACCCGAATGAGCAGGTTTTTGTGAAGGGCAAATGTGAACGGTGCCAGGGATCCCGGCCAACCATGCCCACAGGTTCTGGGCCTGCCCCAGACTTGTCTGGTTCTGGACAGACTTCTTTGAGGCGATGTCCAAGGTGATGATATCCAAGGTTGTGGGGGTGAGGATGGAGCCGTTCCCGAGATTGACTGTCTTCGGGGTATCGGACCAGCCAGATCTTCATTTGGGGAAGTGGGCCGAAGTCCTGACTTTTGCTTCCTTAATCGCACGCCGCAGAATCCTGGTCGGCTGGCAATCAGCAGCATCACCCACAGCTGCAGACTAGCTGGCAGACCTGACAGAATTTCTCCACCTGGAGAAGATCAAATGCACCATCTAAGGGTTGCATGAGGGCTTCCACAAACTGTGGGGGCTTTTTGTAGCCTGTTCCAAGAACTGTTCAAGGCCAACAGCAACTAGGAAGAGGGGGAAGAGGAAGACATGGAGGAAGACGAGGAAAGACACCCACAAGAGAAAGGGACAAGGGAGGAGGGGAGGGAAGGGAAGCACAAAATGAAGCACGGGGATAAGGGGAGAAGGGGAAGGGCCTCACAGCACCCCCCCCCCCCCCCCCCCCATAATAAAAACTAAAAGCCCCAGAAGGAAGAAACGGAGCACAAGGGCAGACAGCAACACTAAGAGGGGGAACTAAACTACCCAAGAGGGAAGGGTGGGGAGGTGGAGGGCAGGACCCCATGTAAATCGCGGTGCAAATAAGACACAAACTTGTTTGTAAATACCAGATACACATGAGCTGTTGCTCTGTAAATACTGGAAAATACCAATAAAAATATTTAAAAAAAATTAATGACCTGGAGAAAGGAAGCAAATGTACTGTTGCCTAATTTACAGGTGACATAAAAGTAGGTGGAAAGGCAAGTTGAGAAAGGAAAAAAAACAGTTTGCAAAGCGATATCAATAGGTTAAGTAATAAAGAAAAAAGTTGGCAAATGGAGTATAATGTGGGAAAATGTGAATTGTTCATTATGCAAGCGAGAACTAAAGAACAGAGTATTATTTAAATGGAGAAAAACTGCAGAAAGCTGCAAAACAAAGAGACTTGGAGGTCTTGTGCAGGAAATACAGAAAGCAAGCACGCGGGTGCAGCAGGTAATCAGGAAGGCTAATGAAATGTTGGCCCTGATTTCAAGGGGGTTGGAGTATACGAGTAGGGAAGTCTTGCTGAAACTGTACAAGGTACTGGTGAGACCACATCTGCAGCACTGAGAGCAGTTTTGGTCCCCTTATTTCAGAGAAGATATTTCATTGGAGGGAGTTCAGAGAAGGTTTACTGGGATGATCCCCAGTATAGAGGGATTGTCTTATGAGCAAAGGTTAAACGGGCTGGAACTCTACTCACTGGAATTCAGAAGAATGAGGGTGATCTCATTGAAACATATAGAATTCTTAAAGAGCCTGACAGGGTAAATGCTGAGTGGATGTATATCCTCTCATGGGAGAGTTTAGGACCAGAGGGCAGTGTCTCAGAATAAAGGATCTCCATTCAAGACGGAGATCAGGAGGAATTTCTTCTTTCAGAAGGTTGAGTCTTTGGAACTCCTTGCCACAGAGTGCTGTTGTTTATATGGATTTCAGCAAACCCTTTGACAAGGTCCCACATAGGAGACTTATAAAGAAGGCAAATGCACAGCGGGTACAGGGCAACTTGATACGGTGAATTCAAAATCGTCTCAGCTGCAGGATACAGAGGGTGATGACAGACGGCTGCTTTAGTGACTGGAAGCAGTGGCATACCACAGGGATCTGGGTCCCCTATTGTTTGTCATTTATATAACAACAAAATAGGCTATGTAGGATAGATAAATTTGTGGATGACACAAAGATTGGCCGTGTGGTTAACAGTGAGGTTGAGTGTCTTGGGTTACAGGAAGATATAGACGGGATGGTCAAATGGGCAGAAAAGTGGCTAATGGAATTTAACCCTGAGAAGTGTGAGGTGATACACTTTGGAAGTAGTAATGTGACAAGGAGGTATTCAATGAACGCCTGACACTGGGAAGTTCTGAGAAACAAAGGGATCCTGGAGTGTTTGCCCATAGATCTCGGAAAGCCGAAGGGCAGGTTAATAGGGTGGTGAAAAAGGCATATGGGACACTTACTTTTATCAATCGAGGCATAGATTACAAAACCAGGGAGGTCATGATGGAGCTGTATCGAACTTTGGTCAGGCCACAGCTGACTGTGTGCAATTCTGGTTGCCACATTATAGGAAGGGTGTGATTGCAGTGGAGGGGTGCAGAGCTGATTCACCAGGATGCAGCCTGGGATGGATGACACAAAGATGTTTACTTTTAATCAACCACCTCAATTGTTGGACCAGAAGATGCACCTGCACCAGAAGGAGCAGCGCCATCACCAGGAAAGCCAGCTGGAGGACCACCAGCACCTTGATATAGCTTTGTGATAATAGGATTGCCGATCTGCTCCAGCTCCTTCTGTTGGTGTTCGTACTCATCCTTTTCAGCCAGCCAGCTGATAACTTCATTGCAGCCTGGGATGGAACATTTAAGTTCTGCCAGGGTCACTCAGCTTCACTGCAGCCTTAGTTCAAACATGGACAAAAGAGCTGAATGCCACAAGTGAGGTGGGAGTGGCTGCCTTTGGCATTAAGGCAGCATTTGACCGAGTATGGCATTAAGGAGCCTTGGCTAAACTGGAGTCAATGGGAATCTGGGGAAAACTCTCTGCTGGTTGGAGTCATACCTGGCACAAAGGAAAATGATTGCGGTGGTTGGAGGTCAATCATCTTAGTTTCAGAACATCACTGCAGGAGTTCCTCAAGATAGTGTCCTCGGCCCAACCATCTTCAGCTGCTTCATCAATGACCTCCCTTCAATCATAAGATCAGAAGTGGGGATGTTTGCGAATGACTGCACAATGTTCAGCACCGTTCGTGACTCCTCAGATAATGAAGCAGTCCACTTCCAAATGCAGCAAGACCAGGCTTGGGCTGACAAGTTACTTTCGCGCCATGCAAGTGCCAGATAATGAACATCTCCTACAAGAGGGGAACAAACCATGATATTCAAAGGTGGCATGGCAACATGCTTTTGTTTCACAACGCCAGGGTCCCAGGTTCGATTCCTGGCTTAGGTCACTCTCTGCGGAGTCTGCACGTTCTCCCCTTGTCTGCGTGGGTTTTCTCTGGGTGCTTTGGTTTCCTCCCACAAGTCCCGAAAGATGTGCAGTTAGGTAATTAGGACATTCTGAATTCTTCCTCTGTGAACCTAAACAGGTGCTGGAATCTGGTGACTGAGGGTTTTTCACAGTAACTTCATTGCAGTGTTAATGTAAGCCTACTTGTGACAATAAAGATTATTATTATTACCATCGCTGAATCCCCCACAATCAATATCCTGGAGGTTACCATTGATCAGAAACTGAACTGGACTAGCCATATTAATACTGTGGCTACCAGGGCAAGTCAAAGGCTAGGAATCCTACTGCGAGCAACTCGCCTTATGACCCCCCCAAAGCCTGTCCACCATTTACAAGGCACAAGTCAGGAGTGTAATGGAATACTCTCCACTTGCCTGGATGAGTGCAGCTCCAACAACACTCTTACCACCATCCAGGACAAAGCAGCCCACTTGATTGCTCCCCCTTCCACAAACATTCAAGCCCTCCATCACCGACGAACGGTGGCAGCTGTGTGATACACTGCATGCAGCAACTCACCAAGGTTCCTTAGACAGCACCTTCCAAACCCACAACCACTACCACCTAGAAGGACAGCCGATACCTGGGAACCCCACCACCTGGAGGTTCCCCTCCAAGTTACTCACCATCCAGACTTGGATTATAATCACCATTCCTTCATTGTCACTGGGGCAAAATCGTGGAACTCCCTCCTTAACAGCACAGTGGGTGTACCTACACCTTAAGGACTGCAGTGGTTCAACAAGGCAACTCATCACCACCTTCTGAAGGGCAACTAAGAATGGGCAATAAATGCTGGCCAACCAGTGACACCCACATCCCGTAAATGAATTGAAAAGAGAGGTTGGATAAGCTTGGGTAGTTTTCGCTGGAGCGCTTGAGCAGAGGAGACTGAAGGGACCTGATTGAGGTGTACCAGATTATGAGGGGCATGGACAGGGTGGATCTGGAGCAGCTGTTCCCCTAGCTGAAGGGCAGGTGGTTTAAGGAGGATTTGTGGAAAACGTTTTTACACAGAGGGTGGTGACGGTCTGGAATATACTTCTTGGGAGGGTAGTGGAGGCGGGTTGCCTCGCATCCTGGCAAATGGGATTAGGTATTCAGCTCAGGTGATTTTCATGTGCCGGTGCAGACCCGATAGGCTGAAGGACCTCTTCTGCACTGTATTATTCTTTGATTCTGTGAACTGTGGGGGCAGTTCACAGAATCACAGAAGGCTGAGATAGATTCCTAATAGGTAAGGGATTCAAGGGTTACCGGGAAAGGGCAGGAGTGAGGACTGTCGAGCCAGCCATGATCCTATTGAATGGGATAGCAGGCACAAGGGGCCAAAATCCTACTCCTATTTCTTATGGGGTCTTAACACTTTATAGAATATATAATCTGTAAAATCCAGTAACCGTTTCCACACAATGCAGTTGTCTCTTGGTGTTATTTCTGAGATAGACCAGCAGCTTGCTTGTTAAAACAGGCTTTCTTCACAGGCGCATATTGCTAAGAGTTTAACAGCTATCCCTGCTGTTGGCTGAAGTCTTAATAAGCTCTCTGTATAGGTTTAAGTATCTCCTTAAATACTTTTTTTCCTCTTTGATCTTTCCCTTTTCTGATCGAAATTCTCTAGAACTGCTTTTCCCCTGACTCAATTACCGTAATCCCTTGATTCTAGCTTTGAGTTGAACAGCAAGTTCATTTTGTGCACCTCTTCTTCACACTTCTCTTTCACACCTTGTATCTCTTTCTTTTGAATCCTGAACAACCACTTCAACCGATTCATAGAAACACAGAAAATAGGAGCACGACGAGGCCATTTGGCCCTTGGACTTGGACTGTCTTTCTCCAGTATCTGATTGTGTCAGCTTGCAATGTCAAGCAGCCAATTGTAACCTGATCTCAAAAAGTCTTTTCCTCTACCCTCTTTCTCATGGCAACGTGAAACATATTAACCTTGTATGTGAGTAGGAATGTCAATGTTTTCACGTGTTGTAAATGTTGTAATGTTTCCACCTCAGTACCTTCAACACCTTTCTGGGAATTAGGAGGCTTAGACTTTTACTTGTTGCAAACCCAGAGACTGCTGCCATTGTCCGAGTATTATCACCTCGCACCACCTTCTTAGTAAAACAATCTGAGCTATCTTTTGATCACCTGAGGGGTGAGCATATTGTGGGTGTTTTTCAGGTGTTGTATTCCAGTTTAAGTAGGGGGTGTGTTGTGTACAATGGCTCTTTCAGAGGTTCAGAAGTTTTTGGGGATGGAGACGGTCACATGCAGTACCTTACGGACAGAGACTAAAAGCAGACTGTTAGATTTGGCAAAAACATTGCAGTTAACATTACCTGACAAAATGCAAAAAGGTGAGGTAATTATGGTGGTGGCTAAGCATTTAAAGTTGCCTGAGATACAGTCTGACTCATTGGAAATGGCAAAAGTTCAGTTACAAATTAAACAAATGGAACATAAGGAAGAATTATAGCAGCTTGAATATGAAAGAGAGAGGAATGAGAAAGGGAGATACAGATCAGGGGAAAAGATAAAGAGAGAGGAGTTTGAACTTCAGAAAATGGCCATGAAACATGACAGTCAGTTAAAATTGGCAGGCGTAAAGGGAAACGTACAGTTGGATGATAGTGATGAGGATAGTGAGAAAGAGCGTCATAGTCGAAGGCTTGTGGGCATCTATTTAAATATGTCCAAGCGTTGCCAAGGGTTGATGAGAAGGAGGTAGAAGCCTTTTTCATTTCATTTGAGAAGGTAGCTAAACAATTGAAATGGCCACAGGACACGTGGGTATTACTGATTCAAACAAAGCTGGTAAGTAGGGCGAGTGAAGTGTTTGCATCACTATCGGAGGAGGTATCTGAGACATAAGAGGAGGTGAAAAAAATCCATCTTGGGTGCATATGAACTAGTGCCTGAAGCCGAGACAAAGGTTTAGAAATTTAAGGACAGACTTTGGTCAAACATACATGGAGTTTGAAAGCCTCAAACAGAGTAATTTTGATAGGTGGATAAGGCCTTTGAAGATAGACCAAATGTATGAAGCTCTCAGAGAAATTATACTTTTCGAGGAGTTAAAAAATTCAATTCCTGATGTAGTGAGCACTCGTGTTGAAGAGCAGAGGGTTAAAACTGCGAGATTAGCAGCAGAAATGGCAGATGATTACGAATTAGTTCATAAATCAAAGTTTGGTTTCCGATATCAGTTTCAGCCTGTGAGGGATAGAAACTGGGCACGTGAGAAATAGTCAAGTGGTAAAGGTAAAGTGATCTGATGGGAGATAATAAGGAGAGTGTACCTCAGACTAAAAAAGAAATCCAGGACGGTGGGAAAGAAATGAAAAGTTTCAAATGTTTTCACTGTAATAAACTAGGCCATGTAAAGTCATAGTGTTGGTGGTTGAAGAAAAGCACTGGGAAGACTGATGTGGTAAAACAGGATAAGACCGTGGGGTTTGTTAAAGTGGTAAAGGAAAGCGAAGGAGGTGCAAAAGATTGTACAGCCTGATCAAGAGGTGATTGATAAGAAGGTACCAGATCTCTTTAAAGAATTTACTTCTGTGGGTAAAGGTTACTCATGTGTATCAGGAGGAGCAGGTAAAGAAGTCACAATTTTAAGAGATACGGGAGCTAGTCAATCTTTAATGGTAAGAGATGAGGAGTCATGTAGTTTGGGAAGAATGTTGCCAGAAAAGGTGGTAATATGTGGAATTCAGGGTGAGAGGAGTAGTGTTCCATTATATAAGGTAAGGTTGGAAAGTCCAGTGAAGAGTGGTGAAGTGGTAGTAGGAGTAATAGAGAAACTATCTTGTCCAGGAATACAGTTTATCTTGGGTAATGATATAGCTGGATCGCAGCTGGGAGTGATGCCTACTGTGGGTGATAAGCCAGTGGAAAATCAGACAACTGAAGTGTTGAAGGACGAATATCCTGGGATTTTTCCGGCTTGTGTAGTAACAAGGTCGCAAAGTCACAGGTTAAGACAAGAGGAGAAATCAAAGAGTGAAGATGAAGTTGAAGTGCAATTATCAGAAACGATTTTTGATCAGATGGTTGAAAAAAAACAAGAACAGGTGGAGGATGAGGCAGATATTTTTAGTTCAGGAAAATTGGCGGCGTTACAACAGAAAGATGTAGAAATAAAACGGATGTACCAAAGTATACACGGAAGAGGAATCTGCGTGTATACCAGAGTCTTATTACCATAAAAGTGATGTCGTGATGAGAAAATGGGGACCTTTACATATGCAGGCGGATGAAAAGTGGGCAGAAGTTCATCAAGTAGTATTGCCGGTAGGGTATAGAAAGGAGGCGTTGTGAGTTGCACATGAGGTACCAGTGTGAGGTCATTTGGGAATAAGGAAAACTTATTCTTAAGCTAAACTTAAGCTAAAATACAAAAACATTTTGATTGGCCTGGACTACATAAAGATGTAGTTAAATTTTGTCAATCATGTCACACACGTCAAGTGATAGGGAAACCTCAAGCAGTGATAAAACCAGCGCCCTTAATACCCATGCCAGCATTTGGCGGACCTTTTACAAGGGTCCTAATTGATTGCGTAGGACTGCTTCCTAAAACAAAAAGTGGGAATCAATATCTTTTGACGATAATGGATGTGTCTACCAGGTTTCCAGAGGCCATTCCAGTATGTAATGTTACAACTAAAAAGATTGTGGAGGTGTTACTTAAATTCTTTACTAGATATGGACTACCCACAGAAATACAATTGGATCAGGGGTCAAATTTTACCTCCAGGTTATTCGAAGAAGTTATGGATAGTTTAGGAATAAGACAATTTCTATCAACTGTGTACCATCTAGAATCGCAGGGAGCGTTAGAAAGGTGGCATCAGACATTAAAGACAATGTTGAGGGCTTATTGTCAAGATTATCCAGAGGATTGAGATAAAGGAATCCCATTCGTACTGTTTGCAATTAGGGATGCTCCGAATGAGTCAACCAGATTTAGTCCTTTTAAACTAATTTTTGGTCATGAGGTAAGAGGACCACTTAAATTGATTAAGAAAAAATTGGCAACATGAATTTTCTGTTATTTATGCTTTTACAGCATGTGGATGTCACTGGCCAGACCACTTTACATTGTGCATCCCTAATTGCCCTCGAGAAGGTGGTGGGTGAGCAGCCTACTTGAACCATTGCAGTCCACGTGGAGTAAAACATTCACAGTGCTGTTAGGGAGGTAATTGCAGGATTTTGACCCAGTGACGGTGAAGGAGAGGCTGATATATTTCTAAATCTAAATGGGGAATGACTTGGAGGGGAACTTCCAGGTGATGGTGCTCCAATGTCTCTGCCACCCTTGTCCTTCTAGGTTGTATAGATCATCAGTTTTGAAGGTGCCGCTGAAGCAGCCTTGGTGAGTTCCTGCAGTGCATCTTGTAACTGTACGCACGACTCCTACTGTGCATCCGTGGTGGAGATCGTGAACGTTTAAGGTGGTGGATGGGATGTCAGTCAAGTAAGTTGCTTTGTCCTGGATGGTGTCGAGCTTCTTTTGAGTTGTTGAAGCTGCACTCATCCAGATAAGTGTAGAGTATTCCAGTACACCCCTGACTTCTGCCTTGTCGATGGTGGACAGGCAAGTGGAGAGATACTTGCTGCAGGATTCCCAGCCCCTGACCTGCCCCAGCCACTGTATTTATATTGGCAGCCCAGTTCAATTTCTGATCAATGGTAAACCCCAGGATGTTGGTAGTGGGGGATTAAGCAATTGTAATGTCATTAAATGTCATGGGGTGATGGTTATATTCCATCTTGTTGGAGATGGTCATTGCCTGGGACTTGTGTGGGCGCATTTTACTTGCCAATTATCCGCCCAGGCCTGGATATTGTCCAGATCTTGCTGCATTTGGACATGGACTGCCCCATTATCTGAGGACCACGAATGGTGCTGAACATTGTGCAGTCATAAGAGAATATCCCCACTTCTGACCGTATGATGTTAGGAGGGGTTACGGGGATAGAGTGGAAGTGAGGGCTTAAGTCGGTGCAGACTCGATGGGCTGAATGGCCTCCTTCTGCACTGTATGTTCTATGTATGTTCTATGAAGGTCATTGATGAAGCAGCTGAAGATGGTTGGGCCGAGGGCACTACCCAGAGGATCTCCTGAAGTGATGACCTGGCATTGAGATGACTGAACCTCAACAACCATAATCATGTTATAACAGGACGCTTGGATAAGTTCAATGTAATCAGGCAGAATCAGCATGGTTTTGTGAAAGGCAAATCCTGTTTAACCAACTTTTTGGAACTCTTTGAGGAAGTAGCCTGTGCAGCAGATAAAAGCAAACCAGTGGATGTAATGTACTTAGATTTCCAGAAGGTATTTGATAAAGTGCCACATCACAGGATATTGTGGAAGATGAAAGCTCATTGTATCGGGGCATATTGGCTGGATTACAGGAAGCAGAGAGTCGCATAAATGGGTCTTTTTCAGGTTGGCATGATATAACGAGTGATGTGTCACATGGATCAGTGCTGAGACCTCAGCTGTTTACAATTTATATAAATAACTTGGATGGAGGAACTAAAGTGATGGTTGCAAATTTGTTGATGACGAACACGACACTGGACATCAGGTTGGGGAAGGCAGGCACGATGCTGGACATCAGGTTGGGGAAGGCAGGCACGATGCTGGACATCTGGTTGCGGAAGGCAGGCACGATGCTGGACATCAGGTTGGGGAAGGCAGGCACGATGCTGGACATCAGGTTGGGGAAGGCAGGCACGATGCTGGACATCAGGTTGGGGGAGGCGCGCACGACACTGGATGTCAGCTTGGGGGAGGCGCGCACGACACTGGATGTCAGGTTGGGGGAGGCACGCACGACACTGGACGTCAGGTTGGGGGAGGCGCGCACGACACTGGACATCAGGTTGGGGGAGGCGCGCACGACACTGGACGTCAGCTTGGGGGAGGCACGCACGACACTGGATGTCAGGTTGGGGGAGGCACGCACGACACTGGATGTCAGGTTGGGGGAGGCACGCACGACAATGATATTGTTATCATTTAAGGAAGGATGTAAATACATTAGGAACATTTCAGAGAAAGTAAGAGGTGACTTGATTAAAACATACGGGCAGCACGGTAGCATGGTGGTTAGCATCAATGCTTCACAGCTCCAGGGTCCCAGGTTCGATTCCTGGCTGGGTCACTGTCTGTGCGGAGTCTGCACGTCCTCCCCGTGTGTGCGTGGGTTTCCTCCGGGTGCTCCGGTTTCCTCCCACAGTCCAAAGATGTGCGGGTTAGGTGGATTGGCCAGGCTAAATTGCCCTTAGTGTCCTAAAAAATAAGGTTAATGGGGGTTGTTGGGTTACTAGTATAGGGTGGATACGTGGGCTAGAGTGGGGTGATCATTGCTCGGCACAACATCGAGGGCCGAAGGGCCTGTTCTGTGCTGTACTGTTCTAATTCTAATATGCAATCATGAAGGGTCTTGACAGGGTGGATGTGGAGAGGATGTTTCCTCTTGTGGGAGAATCTAGAACTAGGGGTCACTCTTTAAAAATAAGAGGTCGCCCATTTAAAATGGAGATGAGTAATTCTTTCAGAGAGTTGAGTCTTTGGAATTCTCTGAAAAGGCAGTAGAAACAGTCTGTGAATATTTTTAAGGCAGATGTGGATAGGTTCTTGGTAAACGAGAGGGCGAAAGGTTATCGGGGGTTAGGCAGGATGCAGGTTTGAGGTTACCATCAGATGAGCTATGACCATATTAAATGGCGGCGAGGCTTATGGGGCCGAATGGCCTACTCATGTTCCTTGTTCATGTCTCCAAAAATATATTTTTCGTCTCCATTTGGTCCCATCCATTCGCTGACGGTCCTTTTACAATTTCAGAGAATTTGTTCCCTTTTACATTTGCCCGCTGCTCCATTCTCAGACACGCCCTCTTTCCTTTGTTCCTTTATCCAGTTCCCCTCTCGACTTTCCACATTTAACTTGTTTCTCCAGTTTATCATGAACCTGATATTTATCATGAGCTTCATTTTGTTTTCTGTTAGCATTTAATTTCCAGCTTCAGGTGGCCTTCCTTTTCCCTCATGGGGACCTATTGACTTTACCAGAACCATCTCCTCATTCATTGAATGTTTTACCTGCCAAGACTTCTTTCCACACAGCTGGGCTCGATCCCTTCAGAACTGACAGGTCTTGGATCGCCTCCACATCAATCTTTTTGTATGACTTTGTTGCATTGTCTTTTGGAATACCTGCTCTGCACCATATTTTTGGATGGTATCGCCTAGGGACAGCACAGATGAGAAGTAGGCAGAAGGCCAAGGATAGATTGTTTGACAATCCACAAGTAATGGTGTAGGCACTGTTTTCACACCTGAATCACTTCATCTTTTTGCATGGTCACCTGTGCAGTTTTAGCGTTTGAAGGAACACTTGTGCGAGCTGCGATATTGAACGGGGGGATTTAGTTTGTGTGGAATGACATCATTATTCAGTCACTCAAAATGGGAAAAAAGCAGTCGTGTTGAGCACTAATACAAGATTGTCTTCCAGGGGCTGATATTTAATGAGACAACTGGTATGTATTCTCCTGTCAGTGAATCAACTCACGTGCCGAACCTGGACAGCACAGTGCCGCAGTTTGAAGCACCATCCCCTTCACACAGGTAGGACTCGGAGAGTTTCTTAGTTTACATGTCAGTTAGTAACTGATGCTTAAGATAGTTAGACTTGAAAAAGATATGAAGACTTTTTTTTTAGATGTTTGCCAATAAATGGGCAGCATGGTAGCATAATGGTTAGCACAATTGCTTCACAGCTCCAGGGTCCCAGGTTCGATTCCCGGCTTGGGTCACTGTCTGTGCGGAGTCTGCACATCCTCCCCGTGTGTGCGTGGGTTTCCTCCAGGTGCTCCGGTTTCCTCCCACAGTCCAAAGATGTGCAGGTTAGGTAGATTGGCCATGATATATTGCCCCTTAGTGTCCATAATTTCCCTTAGTGTTGGGTGGGGTTACTGGGTTATGGGGATAAGCTGGAGGTGTGGGCTCGGGTAGGGTGCTCTTTCCAAGAGCCGGTGCAGACTCGATTTGCCAAATGGCCTCCTGCACTGTAAATTCTATGAAATGCAATCAATCTCATACCAAAGATTGGCCCGCCAACCTGACACAGTGTCGTGTGCGCCTCCCCAAACCTGGCATCCAGTATCGTATGCGCCTCCACCCGCAACCTGGCACCGAGCGTCGAGTGCGTTTCCTCCACACACACACACACACACACACACACACACACACACACCCCCCGGTTGCCTTTTTATCCTTTAGGTGAACCACAAGCTGTTTCTTATATTGACCAAATGCCACACAACCAGTATGTTAGCTCAAAAACACAGTTTATTAATAACACAGGACTTGTATCTCTATGCAATAATACACGCGTCTCCGTACTAAACTACACCGAATAACTAAGATAACCTTTACTTAACTTCAAGTGACCAGCACTGTGTGAGATAAGGCCTTTATCCGGGTCCACATGATCAGTTGGAAGTTGTTGGATTCGTCTCAGCTGGGCTCGTCCTTCAAGAAATGGTCGCGGGTACTTGAACTTGGTTGTTCTGCTAGAGTTGGTCGCGCGCAGGCTGGTCCCAAAAGAGGCCGATCCCTAGTGCGCACGGCTTTTTATCCTTCGTCTCTTTTGCGCCCTTTTGGGCGTTCTTACTCCAGGTCCAATGGATCAATAGGGTTTCGATCACCCTCATTGATCTTAGCCAATTAGGGGGCGGATACCTCAATGGCTGGGCGCGTCCTAGCTATCATTGTCCCAGGCACGTAGGCCTTTCCAAATAAGGATGGGGGTTCTGCCGGTTAGTCTGCTATCGTTGATGGTCCTTAATGCGAATGCTATTGTCTTGGGGAAAATGGTGATCGATCTTTAATGAACTGGGAGTTTCTTACCAGGTTTGGTTTCTTTCCGCAATACACAGAGGCTGTGTACTTGTCCCAAATTGACCAAAATTCCCATAGTCCTTTGCAGGTGGCCATTTTGAATGGCTACACCCCCAAACAAAATCCTGGCACCCAGTGTCGCATGGGCGCCCCCTCAACCTGGCACCCACCCAACCTGGTGTGATTGGGGCATTGTCCCATTGAATTGTATCTGGGGGGGATTTAATGTATGTTCTTTTCCGGGAACATTGTCCCATATGAATCATGTTTTCAATGCAGAGGAAATGCTCTGAAGCACAAAATTCTCCAAACACTGTAGGTCTGCAGGAAACCGTCAGATAAACATTTCCAGTAAACAAATCTAGTGAAAAATGTTGCCGATGAACGGTGTATTGGACCGTGCAGTCCCAATGGAGAAGAGATGAGGAAAATAAATTACTATATTTGTGTAAACAAATACTAATGAATCAACTAATAAACAAAGAAATAACTGATGCATGTAGAAATGGTACAGCAGTTATCATGGGGGATTTTAATCCACATGTCGATTGGTTTAACCAGATCGGTCAAGGCAACCTTGAGGAGGAGTTTATAGAATGTATCCGCGATAGTTTCCTAGAACAGTATGTAATGGAACCTATGAGGGAACAAGCGGTCCTAGATCTTGTCCTGTGTAATGAGACAGGATTGATTCATGATCTCATAGTTAGGGATCCTCTCGGAAGGAGCGATCACAATATGGTGGAATTTAAAATACAGATGGAGGGTGAGAAAGTAAAATCAAATACTAGTGTTTTGTGTTTAAACAAAGGAGATTACAAGGGGATGAGAGAAGAACTAGCTAAGGTAGACTGGGAGCTAAGACTTTATGGTGGAACAGTTGAGGAACAGTGGAGAACCTTCCAAGCAATTTTTCACAGTGTTCAGCAAAGGTTTATACCAACAAAAAGGAAGGACGGAAGAAAGAGGGAAAATCGACCATGGATATCTAAGGAAATAAGGGAGAGTATCACTTTGAAGGAAAAAGCATATAAAGTGGCAAAGATTGCTGGGAGATTAGAGGACTGGGAAATCTTTAGGGGGCAACAGAAAGCTACTAAAAAAGCTATAAAGAAGAGTAAGATAGAGTATGAGAGTAAACTTGCTCAGAATATAAAAACAGACAGTAAAAGTTTTTACAAATATATAAGACAAAAAAAGAGTGGCTAAGGTAAATATTGGTCCTTTAGAGGATGAGAAGGGAGTTTTAATAATGGGAGATGAGGAAATGGCTGAGGAACTAAACAGGTTTTTTGGGTCGGTCTTCACAGTGGAAGACACAAATAACATGCCAGCGACTGATAGAAATGAGGCTATGACAGGTGAGGACCTTGAGAGGATTGTTATCGCTAAGGAGGGAGTGATGGGCAAGCTAATGGGGCTAAAGGTAGACAAGTCTCCTGGCCCTGATGGAATGCATCCCAGAGTGCTAAAAGAGATGGCTAGGGAAATTGCAGATGCACTAGTGATAATTTACCGAAATTCACTAGACTCTGGGGTGGTCCCGGTGGATTGGAAATTAGCAAACGTGACGCCACTGTTTAAAAAAGGAGGTAGGCAGAAAGCAGGAAATTATAGGCCAGTGAGCTTAACTTCGGTAGTAGGGAAGATGCTGGAATCTATCATCAAGGAAGAAATTGCGAGGCATCTGGATAGAAATTGTCCCATTGGGCAGACGCAGCATGGGTTCGTAAAGGGCAGGTCATGCCTAACTAATTTAGTGGAATTTTTTGAGGACATTACCAGTGCAGTAGATAACGGGGAGCCGATGGATGTGGTATATCTGGATTTCCAGAAAGCCTTTGACAAGGTGCCACACAAAAGGTTGCTGCATAAGATAAAGATGCATGGCATTAAGGGTAAAGTAGTAGCATGGATAGAGGATTGGTTAATTAATAGAAAGCAAAGAGTTGGGATAAATGGGTGTTTCTCTGGTTGGCAATCAGTAGCTAGTGGTGTCCCTCAGGGATCCGTGTTGGGCCCACAATTGTTCACAATTTACATAGATGATTTGGAGTTGGGGACCAAGGGCAATGTGTCCAAGTTTGCAGATGACACTAAGATGAGTGGTAAAGCGAAAAGTGCAGAGGATACTGGAAGTCTGCAGAGGGATTTGGATAGGTTAAGTGAATGGGCTAGGGTCTGGCAGATGGAATACAATGTTGACAAATGTGAGGTTATCCATTTTGGTAGGAATAACAGCAAACGGGATTATTATTTAAACGATAAAATATTAAAGCATGCCGCTGTTCAGAGAGACTTGGGTGTGCTAGGGCATGAGTCACAGAAGGTTGGTTTACAAGTGCAAGAGGTGATTAAGAAGGCAAATGGAATTTTGTCCTTCATTGCTAGAGGGATGGAGTTTAAGACTAGGGAGGTTATGTTGCAATTGTATAAGGTGTTAGTGCGGCCACACCTGGAGTATTGTGTTCAGTTTTGGTCTCCTTACTTGAGAAAGGACGTACTGGCGCTGGAGGGTGTGCAGAGGAGATTCACTAGGTTAATCCCAGAGCTGAAGGGGTTGGATTATGAGGAGAGGTTGAGTAGACTGGGACTGTACTCGTTGGAATTTAGAAGGATGAGGGGGGATCTTATAGAAACATTTAAAATTATGAAGGGAATAGATAGGATAGATGCGGGCAGGTTGTTTCCACTGGCGGGTGACAGCAGAACTAGGGGACTGAGTTTAGGAGGAACTTCTTCACCCAAAGGGTTGTGAATCTATGGAATTCCTTGCCCAGTGAAGCAGTTGAGGCTCCTTCATTACATGTTTTTAAGGTAAAGATAGATAGTTTTTTAAAGAATAAAGGGATTAAGGGTTATGGTGTTCGGGCCGGAAAGTGGAGCTGAGTCCACAAAACATCAGCCATGATCTAATTGAATGGCGGAGCAGGCTCGAGGGGCCAGATGGCCTACTCCTGCTCCTAGTTCTTATGTTCTTATGTTCTTATTATGTTATCTATAGCAGGATGTGATGGAGAACAGGAGATGACTAAAATGGCTGTATGGCTAACTGTCAGACAACGTGAAGTGTAATGCGAGAAGTAAGAGAAATGAGGGGAATACAAGATACATACGAGACAATGGGGACTCAATGGCATAATGGCATTATCAATGGATTAGTAACCCAGAGATGCAGGGTAATGATTGAAGACCAAGGTTCAAATCCCACTACAGCAGGAGGTGAAATTTGATTTCGATAAAAATCTGGAATGAAGCTATTGCTTCATGAATCTATTGCCGATTGTTGTAAAAACGCACCTGGTTCACTGATTTAATGAAATGAAAATCGCTTATTGTCACAAGTAGGCTTCAAAGGAAGTTACTGTGAAAAGCCCCTAGTCGCCACATTCCGGCGCCTGACCGGGGAGGCTGTTACGGGAATCGAACCGTGCTGCTGGCCTGCCTGGCCTGCTTTCAAAGCCAGCGATTTAGCCCAGTGTGCTAAACAGCCCCTATTCCTTACTTGATCTAGCCTACATGTGACTCCAGATCCACAGCAATTTGGTTGACTCTTAGTTGCCCTCGGCAATGGGCAGTAAATACTGGTCCAGCCAGTGATGCCCGTATCCCATGAATGAATATTAAAAAAAAGGAAATATGGGAAATAAGAGTAGATTAGGGCCTATATAGTAAAGTACCTTGGTGTCCAGAGAAGGACACCAAAACTGCTCACAATATTCCAGCTGTGGCCTCACCAATGCCCTATACAATTGCAGTAAAACATCTCTATTCCTATACTCAAATCCTCTTGCATTGAAGGCCAACATACCATTTACCTCCTTTGCTGCCTGCTGTATCTGTGCGCTTACTTTCAGTGACTGATGCACGAGGATGCCAAGCTCTCGCTGAGTATCCATCTCTCAATTTACACCCATTCAAATAATCTGCCTCCCTATTTTTGCTATCAAACTGAATAACCTCACCTCTAACAGACCCATCTCTGTATCATCTGCAAATTTGGAGCTAATGAATTTAGTTCCCTCGTCAAAATCATTATAACAAAGAGGTTGGCGGGTAAAACTGTAGCTGAACAATGGGCTGCCTTCAAAATAGAAATGTCCTGACACAGTGAAGGTATGAGGCGTGAAGTTTCAGTTGGGGCGCTTGATAGTTACAAGGAAGCGAGGAAGGATCTAAAGAGAGAGCTAAGACGAGCAAGGAGGGGACATGAGAAGTCTTTGGCAGGTAGGATCAAGGAAAACCCAAAAGCTTTCTATAGGTATGTCAGGAATAAAAGAATGACTAGGGTAAGTGTAGGGCCAGTCAAGGACAGTGGTGGGAAGTTGTGTGTGGAGGCTGAGGAGATAAGCGAGATACTAAATGAATACTTTTCGTCAGTATTCACTCAGGAAAAAGATAATGTTGTGGAGGAGAATGCTGAGACCCAGGCTATTAGAATAGATGGCATTGAGGTGCGTAGGGAAGAAGTGTTGGCAATTTTGGACAAGGTGAAAATAGATAAGTCCCCGGGGCCTGATGGGATTTATCCTAGGATTCTCTGGGAAGCCAGGGAAGAGATTGCTGAGCCTTTGGCTTTGATTTTTATGTCATCATTGGCTACAGGAATAGTGCCAGAGGACTGGAGGATAGCAAATGTGGTCCCTTTGTTCAAGAAGGGGAGTAGAGATAACCCCGGTAACTATAGGCCGGTGAGCCTCACGCCTGTTGTGGGTCAAGTCTTGGAGAGGATTATAAGAGATACGATTTATAATCATCTAGATAGGAATAATATGATTAGGGATAGTCAGCATGGTTTTGTGAAGGGTAGGTCATGCCTCACAAACCTTATTGAGTTCTTTGAGAGGTGACTGAACAGGTAGACGAGGGTAGAGCAGTTGATGTGGTGTATATGGATTTCAGTAAAGCGTTTGATAAGGTTCCCCACGGTCGTCTATTGCAGAAAATACGGAGGCTGGGGATTGAGGGTGATTTAGAGATGTGGATCAGAAATTGGCTAGTTGAAAGAAGACAGAGGGTGGTGGTTTATGGCAAATGTTCAGAATGGAGTTCAGTTACGAGTGGCGTACCACAAGGATCTGTTCTGGGGCCGTTGCTGTTTGTCATTTTTATAAATGACCTAGAGGAGGGCGCAGAAGGATGGGTGAGTAAATTTGCAGACGACACTAAAGTCGGTGGAGTTGTAGATAGTGCGGAAGGATGTTGCAGGTTACAGAGGGACATAGATAAGCTGCAGAGCTGGGCTGAGAGGTGGCAAATGGAGTTTAATGTAGAGAAGTGTGAGGTGATTCACTTTGGAAAGAATAACAGGAATGCGGAATATTTGGCCAATGATAAAATTCTTGGCAGTGTGGATGAGCAGAGGGATCTCGGTGTCCATGTACATAGATCCCTGAAAGTTGCCACCCAGGTTGATAGGGTTGTTAAGAAGGCCTATGGTGTGTTAGCCTTTATTGGTAGAGGGATTGAGTTCCGGAGCCATGAGGTCATGTTGCAGCTGTAAAAAACTCTGGTATGGCCGCATTTGGAGTATTGCGTACAGTTCTGGTCGCCTCATTATAGGAAGGACGTGGAAGCTTTGGAACGGGTGCAGAGGAGATTTACCAGGATGTTGCCTGGTTTGGAGGGAACATCTTATGAGGAAAGGCTGATGGACTTAAGGTTGTTTTCGTTAGAGAGAAGAAGGTTAAGAGGTGACTTAATAGAGGCATACAAAATGATCAGAGGGTTAGATAGGGTGGACAGTGA
This sequence comes from Scyliorhinus canicula, assembly GCF_902713615.1. Lineage (NCBI taxonomy): Eukaryota > Metazoa > Chordata > Chondrichthyes > Carcharhiniformes > Scyliorhinidae > Scyliorhinus > Scyliorhinus canicula. The sequence continues at coordinate 131,489,840 of NC_052149.1, read as the reverse complement.
GAGCCTTCTCCCGCGGATGGAGGTGGCTAGCACGAGGGGAAATAGCCTTAAATTGAGGGGTAATAGATATAGGACAGACGTCAGAGGTAGGTTTTTTACGCAAAGTGTGGTGAGGCCGTGGAATGCCCTACCTGCAACAGTAGTGAACTCGCCAACATTGAGGGCATTTAAAAGTTTATTGGATAAGCATATGGATGATAATGGCATAGTGTAGGTTAGATGGCCTTTAGTTTTTGACTTCCCATGTCGGTGCAACATCGTGGGCCGAAGGGCCTGTACTGCGCTGTATCGTTCTATGTTCTATTGTCCTCTTAACTCAGACTATTTAAATAAATTGAAATAAACCCTCATACTACCAAACCTGATGCCACTTTCCTGACTGACACTACTTTCAACCATTTCCATGTTTTTATTGATGTATTGGGCGTAGGCCTCACTGGCTAAGCCAACATTTATTGTTCGTCCCTAATTGCCCTTGAGTCTTTCTGAGCTGCTGCAGTCCATCTGGTGTAGCTACACAGTGCTGTTAGGAAAGGAGCTTCAGTTTGTACTTGAGCTTTCAGCTTGTGAGATGTAATTTAAAAAATATATAAATTTAAAGGACCCAATTCTTTTTTTTCCCAATTAAGGGGCAATTTAGCATGGCCAATCCATCTAACCTGTGCATCTTTTGGATTGTGTGGATGAAACCCACACAGACAGGGAGAATGTGCAAACTCAACACAGACAGTGACCTCGGACCGGGATCGAACCCGGGTCCTAGGCGCCGTGAGGCAGCAGTGCTAATCACTGCGCCACCGCGCTGTCCGTGTGATGTAATGTTGAGCTTTCTTGATGATTTACTTGCAAATTCAGGTACATTACATTATTTTCTAACATTCACTTGAGCAGCTCACTCTTAGTTAAGCAATTAGCCAGGCAAGATGGTCCTTTGAAACGGTGTTGTTGCTGAGAGCATGCCTCTGCAATTAATTGGCTTTGTTGTATCTTGAAAATATGCCCATGCAACTGTACAGCACAGAAGGAAGCCGATCAATTATTTGAGCCTCACGCTCTAAAAGAACTACTTGTTCCTGTTGGTGGGAGTTTTGAGTTAATTTATATTCTGATATTATGAACTGAAATTTGAGTCACAGTGGGACCAATGCCAGAAATACAAAACTTTCTGAGATGTAAATTAGATCTACCAGTCAATACCAAAATGAACAAAGATGTGGAGATGCCGGCGTTGGACTGGGGTGGGCACAGTAAGAAGTCTTACAACACCAGGTTAAAGTCCAACAGGTTTGTTTCAAACACTAGCTTTCGAAGCGCGGCTCCTTCCTCAGGTGAGTCCTTCATCACCTGATGAAGGAGCTGAGCTTTGAAAGCTAGTGACTCCAAACAAACCTGTTGGCCTTTAACCTGGTGTTGGAAGACTTCTTAAAATGAACAAAATTGTGCTTCTCATACAGCAGACTAGTTTGAAATAGTGGGATCTTCCACCACATCCTGGATTAATGCTGGATTCATGTCATTGGAATAGATGGTATAACTAAGTAGAAGTGCCTCTTTCAATGTGTCAGACTTGATGAACAGCTTGATATCTGATTTCAGTGCAGAGAGCCTGGGGGTTGAGCTTTTCTTTTGCTGCTTTTCTCTGGAAAGAGAAGATCTGTAGCAGGTTTTCAGAATTGACAGAATTGTTACAGTGCAGAAGGAAGCCATTTGAAGGTAGAACAGTCTTGCTTTCTCTCCAATTAATGGCAGATTTTCTGTTCAGGGTCAAGTATCTTTGATTTGATGCTGTGGGAACCATTATAAATCAGTTGCTTAAACTTAGCCGTTGATTGAATTCTGTAAAAACCGTATTGTGTTCATGGGTGCATTTGTTAAGAAATATTCTTGGTTTGCAAGTGCCTTCATCTCACTGGGATCCTCAATAGTCCACCTTACAAGAAGCATGCAATTGTTATATTCGGACCTTATAATTGTTATAATTATGATCTTGCAATTGTGGATCATTTTGTTGCAACGTGAGTCATTTTTAAAACTCATTCAAGGGATGTGGGTGTCCCTGGCTAGACCAGCATTCATTGCCCATCCCTAATTGCCCTTGAGAAGCTAGTGGTGAACTGCCACCTTGAATCCCTTGAACCAGCCATGATTTTATTGAATGGCAGAACAGGCTCAAGGCGCTGAGTGGCTTCCTAATTCATATGTTCGCTGCAGTACCTGTGGTGTAGGTACAACCACAGTGCTGTTAAGGAAGGAGTTCCAGGATTTTGACCCAGCCACAGTGAAGGAACGGCGATATATTTCCAAGTCAGGATGGCGAGTGAATTGCAAGTGGTGGTATTCCCAGGTATCTGCTCCTTTTGTCCTTTTGATGGTAGTAAGAGTTCAGGGTAGTAGACAGGTGACCATGCAAAAGAGTAGGGAAAGAAAGTTCAGGAGTCTCTTTCATACTGAGCAATTGGAGGTGACAACAGTTTGGTGGAGTGCAGCCCAGACCATGACCCCTATGGATAAGGAAGTCTACAGGGGGGAGCATCAAGAAGTGGAAATGCTGTCATTTCAGGAGATTCAATAGTTAGGGACACACATGGACATTTCTGTAACCGTCATCACGAATCCTGCATCATGCGTTGTCTTGGTGCTGGCAGGTGCGCGCCCATCTCGCCTAGAACTTGTTCCAATATGTCATTAAGCTAAATCCCTCTCTCCTGCACCATCTTTCCAGCCATGAATTTGTCTGTTTTAACCTTCTATTTCTATACTCACTTGCATGTGGTACCTTAAGTAATCTAGAAATTGCTTATTTGGAGGTTCTGCTCGCTCATTTCCTACCGAGCTCCCTAAGTTCTGACTGCAGGACTACAAGTATCTTCCTTTCTGCTTATGTTATCGGTACCAATATGGAGCATGTGTGCTGGCTGCTTCACACCGTGACAACATTGACCTCGGCACCAAGGAAGCAACGCACCATCCTGGAGTCACATCTGTGGGTGCAGAAACACCTGCTTATTCCCCTAACTATTGAATCTCCTATCACTGTCACTCTTCCAGTGTTCTTTGCGCATTCCTGTACAGATGAGCCACCCGTGGTGCCAATGACTTACTCTGTCTGCAGTTCCCACAATGAGCCATCACTTCCATTCAAAACATCACTTTTCTATGTTTTGGATCTGTGGTTTCTGTCCTATTGGGTACAACCCCATCTTGTATGGGGAATACTGCCCAATTGCGCGCAAGCCAAATACAAAGGTATCCAAGCACAGCTCCTGTCTTTTGCGCATATTCAATGTCTCTGAAGGTAGATTGAAATACTGGATGAGATAAGGCATCTATCAAATCTATCAATTGCTGTATTGACATACTTAGTTCCAGACAGCCAAGGAACAGTCAAGGCAATTACACAGACTGTAATTCATTATCTATTGAATGCAAAGAGGAAAACATAAACCATGTACTTTGTTTCATATGTTGCATGCTGGTATTTGACCTTCTTTCAACAAAGCCCCCAAAATCTTTAATATCCCATCCAGTCTAATCCCACTCTCTTCCCACTCCCCACACTCTTTAATATCGCGCCCAGTAGTCTCTCAAACTCCAACTCGCTCCTCATCCGCATTAATATCCCACCCAGTCTAATCCCACTCTCTTCACTCCCTGAACCCTTTAATATCCCACCCAGTCTAATCCCACTCTCCTCACTCCTCACACCCTTTAATATCCCACCCAGTCTAGTCCCACTCTCCTCACTCCTCACACCCTTTAATATCCCACCCAGTCTAATCCCACTCTCCTCACACCCTTTAATATCCCACCCAGTCTAATCCCACTCTCCTCACACCCTTTAATATCCCACCCAGTCTAATCCCACTCTCCTCACTCCTCACACCCTTTAATATCCCACCCAGTTGTCCCGCACTCTCCAACTCACTCCTCATTCACATTAGTATCCCATGCAATCTAATCCCACTCTCCTCACTCCCTGAACTCTTTAGTATCCCACCCAATCTAATCGCATTCTTCTCACTCCCCACACCTTTTAGTATTCCAGGGGTCATAACATGGGATTGAGTTTAAGAGCCGCGGGGTTATGCTGCAACTGTACAAGACCTTGGTTAGACCACATTTGGAGTATTGTGTGCAATTCTGGTCACATCATTATAGGAAGGATGTGGAAGCATTGGAAAGAGTGCAAAGGAGATTTACCAGGATGCTGTCTGGATTGGAGGGTAGGTCTTATGAGGGAAGGTTGAGGGAGCTAGGGCTTTTCTCATTGGAGCGAAGGAGGATGAGAGGTGATTTAATTGAGGTGTATAAGATGATGAGAGGGATAGATAGAGTGGACGTTCAGCGTCTTTTTCCTCGGATGGATGTAGCTATTACAAAGGGGCATAACTATAAGGTTCATGGTGGAAGATATAGGAGGGATGTCAGAGGTAGGTCCTTTACTCAGAGAGTGGTTGGGGCGTGGAACGCACTCCCAACTGTGGTAGTGGAGTCGGACACTTTAGGAACTTTCAAGCAGTTATTGGATAGGCATATGGAGTGCACAAGAATGATGGGGAGTAGGTTAATTTGATCTTAGTTTCAGACTAGTTTGGCACAAAATCATGGGCCGAAGGACCTGTACTATGCTGTACAGTTCTATGTTCACTCTCCTCACTCCCCACACTTTATAATATCTCTCCCAGTCTAATCCCACTCTCTCTCTCATTCTCCGCCCCCTTTTAATACCCTAGCCAGTCTAATCCCACTCTCCTCGCTCCCCACATCTGTTAATATCCTGCCCAGTCTAATCCCACTCTCCTCACAACCTGCACCCTTTAATATCCCACCCAGTCTAATCCTACTCATTTTATTCCCCATACAATTCAGTATCCCACCCAGTCTAATGCCACTCTCCCCACATCCTTTGATATCCCACCCAGTGTGTTCCCACTTTTCGTACTGCCTACCCCTTTAATATCTCACCAATCTAATCCCACTCTCCCCATTCCCAATGCAATTCAATAAACCACCCAGTCTAATCCCAATCTCCACACTACTGCTTAACCCCTTTAATATCCCACCCAGTCTAATCCCACTTTCCTCATTCCCCATACTATTCAATGTGCCATCCAGTCTGATCCCACTCTTCCCCCTCTCTCCCCACACCCATTGATATCCCACTGCAGAGGGCATGGCTGTAAATGCTGAGCTGTTCAAATCCCAGAAGGAAAATTGAAGCAACTGCCCTCACGTTAGAGTTTGCAGTTTGTATGGTAGGAGAAGTTTTGAAATCCAGAAATGATGTCCCTGACTATTTGTGTGATTATTTTATAGCAACGTAAACTAAAATAGAAGTATACTTAAATAAGACAGTGGCTTTACAGTGTGCCAATATTTTAACTAGCTGCAAACAATCTTAATTTAACCACCATCAGAGCTTTAACTACCTTCAGAACTAACCTTCCCCAGTCTGTTCAGCAACACTGTCTATATTTGAAGGTCTATTAAATTCCAGTAACTCTGCCTTAGGGAGACATCTGAGGTTTCACAGCAGTTGGGTTTTCAGATCTCGCTTTGTTCACGCTGTTTACTGGGAGTTGACCAGCTATTCGTAGGTTTTCGTTATCTCCTTACATGTTCTTCCCGTTTAATCACACATTTCTTTAGAACAGCTCTCTCCCAGAATTGATTAGCTTCCTCTCTTTACTTAAAGAAGTAAACTCCCTTTATCCACCTTTTACCTATGACACCTTTCTTTCCCCTATTTGCATATCTTATTCTTTGAACCATAACATTCATCCAAATCTATTCCTGTTCTATAACTATCCTTACCAAATGATCTTCGGGAAGTGTAGAAAAATAATTTGTGGATTGCTTTTTAGAACGGTATGTTGTGGAACCTACATGGGGAACGGGCTATTTTAGATTTGGTTTTGCGTAGAGAAGGATTAGTAAGGGATCTTGTGGTTAAGGATCCCCTATGGGGTAGTGACCACAATATGATAGAATTCCAGATAAAGTTTGAGGGTGAATGCCATGTGTTTTCAACTGAAAAGGGTAAGTATAATGGTATGAGGGAGAAGTCGCTCAAGCTAAGATTCAGGTCAGTAAATGAGCAATGGCAGATATTCAAACAGCTGGTCCATAATGCTCAGCAGGGGTTTATCTCAATCAAAACGAGGGAATCCACGCGAAAGATGCAAAATCCTTGATTAACAAAGGAGATCAAGTACAAAGTTCAATTGAAAAGCAGGATATACAAAGGAGCAAGGGATGGTGGTAGACCATAGGGCTAGGAAGCTTTTAGGATCCAGCAGCAAAATTAGATCTGACCTTTTATTGCTTGTGGCGTCCTTTTTATGAACATTCCGATAGCCTGTATTTAGGATGAAACACACTTTTCTGTTTCTGTCCACTATTATGTAAATATCATGTCATTGTTGCTACTCCTAACAATATTGTTCATGTTCTGTCTATTTCAGCAGTATTATAGACTCCACGGAATATTCCCAGCCTCCTGGCT